>NC_079164.1:106304214-106451714 GCF_947568905.1 Ostrea edulis
ATCTTTGTTTTGAGTACAACTCTGAGCAAGCTCCCATCATACTCTAAAAATCTTGAGCATGTACTCCATTTGAGTATGAGAATGATTTTATGAAAGTTTTATAACCTTCAGTTTTGAGTATGAGTACTATTTAGAGCACAGTTTGAGTATGAAAATGTGCTCAAAAAGTTTTATAACCTCCAGGCCAGGCTATCTTTCTTTCCTTTTTTCTAGAACATCAACATGAGGCTACTCACATGTAGTCTGCTCTGCAACAGTTTTCTTACATTGTATTGTAATTGACACTTGGCAGTAATTGTAGTCGCATTAGAAATATGTACCCCTGTCTTTAACAGATTTGAGTTAGTTTCATTTCTATGCATTGGCATACTAGGTTTAGAACTTTGAGGTCTATATTCATGTCTGCATATTCATGTCTATATTCATGGTTGTAATCCAGTACCCCAAACATTCATTGTAAAGTTACAGTACTGTATTCAATTCAATAGTCTCATTATTTTTCCAGTTCTGTGTCAGTTTTCTCCTCTACAGATGTTCACAAATTGTACTGATGACGGGGAAAAAAAATATCTGAAAAATTTGATTCCATTATATGTATGCTTCATGATTTGTTTTTTATTACGGGTGGGGAAGCTCTGGTTTATATTGTAAGGTTTTAATCAGCATGAACAATTCGATCTGGGTCCTTTAAGTAAAACTGTCTGTGTAAAGTTTTTCATTAAAGTGATATTTGCACATTGTGTTGTTTATGAATGCATTTGACAATTTAAATTGAGTGGAAAATTTTCTGTAGCAACAAGGCTACAAACAAATTGATTTTTCTTTTAATGATAACGATTAATATTATTTCAGTCTTGCTCATAGAAATTTGTTACATTGATAAATAACAAAATTGACACTGATTACAGAGTTTCAAGAAAGCTAACAATGAAGTCTGAATTTTGATTTTACTGTTGTTCATTGAATCCTGTAAAAAAAATTTTTTTTGTTGTTGTTATTACAAGTAAACACAATAAATTTTTAATACCATGTACTGTTTGATTTAGTATTTTCAATATATTCTTCTAGACATGTTTTTTTGCACTATAAACAAAGGATATGATCTCAATGCGGAATTAGATAATGCAGCTTGTGTGCACAGTCTTGCCCATGCATGAAATGTGGTTATGAGCAGTCGCATGAGTCTCAAATAGTTAATAAGAAACTTGGCACTACATTCTATATGCATGTGACATAAAACAACCTGAAAGTGTTGGGGTATAAATGGTTATTTTTAGTTGCTTGTCGCTGTCCCTTTTTATACTCAAAAATGACTGTTGAAGATAAACTGTTTGCATAATACCTAAGCAATTTCTCGGGATCAATTGATGTATATTTTGAAATCCTGGTAAATTGGAGTGATTCATTTCTTTTAAACATAATTTTTTTTAGTAAACTGTGCAGTTATTTGTGAGCAAGATTCATCATTACGAAAATTTACCATAAACAAGACGTCTCTGTTGAGATTGTAGCTCCACCAGTATAAGAGTAATTATGCAATTAGGGATATGCTCTTCGCAGGTTAGGGTGTTTGGCCTTTCCTGGTGTCCCATTTGGTGCAAACGAAATTTTCATCATTGACCAATGCCTGTATGGTTTGGGAAGCCAGGAAATCAGATAACACGAGAAATTTAAATATCCCTAAACCCTTCACCAAGCCATATCATTTGCTGTAGAGTTTTCGAGTGTGGGTTCTGATGGTGCAAATTTAACATAATTTCGATAATTGAAGATATCTTGAATTATTTTGAAGATATCAATTCAATTATTGCAAGCAATAATTGAATTGATTTGCGCATGAAATCTATTATTGCTCTCATCAATTGAATTGATACACGGATCAATTTGATTATTGCATGTAATAAATGAATCTTAATGTGCATCGATTGAATTAATGAAAGCAATAATTGATTTGATGTGCGCATCAATTCAATTATTGCTTTCATCAATTCAATTGATGTGTAGATCAATGTGGAATCGTCATTTCGAGCTCGGTACAAATGATTTGATCTCTTTAATTAAATTGAAAGTATTTACTTTTTGTATAAGGAATTAATGCACGAATTTATTATTTTAAAGATTGAGAGCAAAAATTGAATTGAAGTTGAAGAGACCAACAGTTCAGTTATTATGTGCAATAATATCATTAATTATTTTAAGAGATCTTTAATTCAGTTAAATTGATATCTTCAAATTTCAACTATTTGAGTTTATGTTAATTTGGCACTCCATACACACCCACAATGCAGATAGGGTGCAGTAAAATGTTGTTTTGACCTTGAATTCATGCACGGATACAGAGGGGGACCGGTAGTCCGGATTTGTCAAGAGGTTCGGTCCCTGGACCCTTTGTCTAACAAATCTCGAGAGGGGGGAGGGGGAGCAACATGAGGTTTCTTTATGATATTTTTTCTGGCTCGCTTTCGCTCGCCAATTTCATAAAAATTCTTACATAAGAGAATTAAGGGCCCCCATCGATATATTTTGATACAGTTGATCAAATGATATTATTTACAATGACAATGAAGTGACTAATTATGTTACTTTTTAATTAGTATATTCATACTTATTTCAGAATTACTGGATATGGAAAAGTAACCCAATAAATACTGGTGATGAAGGTAGCAATCATTGCCGAAAAATTTTTCTGCAATGCTACGCGAGTTATGCAAATTTTTTCTGCAATAATTTTTTACCTTCATCACCCGATGAAATAACAAAGAAAGCATTTTATTGTTTGATTAAAGTCGCAAGAGAAGGTTGGAGTTCACTGAAATTTCCGATTTCAGTAAGAGAAATCGCTAACAAAGGGTGCTCTTCCTCTTATATGAAATTGACCAATTCTTCGCCGTCTGTTAGGGAAGATACAAAGTCCAGGTCAGCCAAATGACGTATCGCATCAAAATCTTGCACCCATTGAGGTTATTGGGGATGGAAAATGCTTTTTTTTCGGTCGATTTCGAATTCATTGTTTGGTTCGCAAGGCAGACATGTCGAGTCCGTTGTATTGTGATGAACATTAACAGGTATCTCCGCCAAGATACATACACATACATGTCGTTCAACTGGACGGATTTGCAGTATTTTCTTGAAACGTCCTTTTCTGACGAAGCTAGGGTGTCAAATGACACGACAAAATCTCTGCGGAATGAGATTACGATCGGGAAGACGGCTACTAATCTTCATTGATCCATATCTTTGCATCTGCAAATGCCTTGAATCGATCTACTTTTACAATATTTCCATCAATACAAAATATGGCAATAAACAGGGATATAAATAATCAGACAATACGTCCTCTTTCTCAACCTTCACTACAGAGTTCTGTTTATTATGTGGACTCATACTTCCAATGCAAATAGTCAACTGCGGACCAAACATCTCGTATCTTGTTACAAGTAAGACGATACTTCTCGAGAGTCCGCCTCAGAAAACACAGGAAGTCTCGGATGATTTTCCTGCTTAGGATTGTCATTCCAATAACCCAAAACAATCTCGACAAAGATGTGCAAGGTAACGACCCGGATGTGCCAGGTAACGACCCGGATGTGCCAGGTAATGACCCGGATGTGTCAGGTAATGACCCGGATGTGTCAGGTAACGACCCAGATGTGCCAGGTAACGACCCGGATGTGCCAGGTAACGACCCAGATGTGCCAGGTAACGAACGACCCAGATGTGCCAGGTAACCTGGATTTGCCAGGTAACGACCCGGATGTGCCAGGTAACGACCCAGATGTGCCAGGTAACGACCCAGATGAGCACGAGAAAGAAAACAAATTGGCAAAGGAATCGACAAGTAACAAACAGCCACTCTCGGGATTCGACTTAGGGGAAATTTTTACTACCAGAATATCGCTTTCCTCTTTATCATCATCAGAAAAGGTAAAAATAGCAGAAACTACACTTGACACAATATCATCGCCGTTCAGATCCGTTTTTGTTGGGAAAAATAAAAGCACCATGGATGCAAAAACACAGATGGCTTATTAATATACAGTCATAAACTGCAAGGTGGTCTGTGTAAAATCTGTCATCTTTTCCCAGAAAAACGATGGCATTCACCAACTTCAAAAAAGCAGTAGACAAGGATGGATGCCTGGCAAAACACGAGAATTCCGATTATCATAAGGCGGCAAGTCTAGAGTATCAGACTCTTAAAACAAGTTTGGCAAAAACAAAGAGTACTCTACCGTACAAAATTAGTAAATAGTGAACAAAACCAGGAAAGGTACGACAGTTTTAAACATGAGGCTGTTGTCAATGGTAACGGAAGCGATTGTCCTCTGTGGGAAACAAAATGTTCCTCTGCTTGGATACAAAGACGATTCAACCAATCTAATTAGAATAAGATTTTCTCAAACCGTGACACGAGAAGACCTCCAGTGTAACGGTTAGAGAAGATCTGATTTTTAATTAGATTGCGATTCAACAACCACTGCATCCAATAAAAAGTAACTTTCTTGCTATTCTGAATCTTCTGGCAAGTCATGATGATCAGCTGGCGAAACACCTAGAGGGATCCAAAGAAATGAAATATGTAACTTTTATCAGCAAGAACACTCAAAATGAAGTCATCAATATCATTCGTCAAAATATCCGGAAAGAAACACTGCGTAGCCTACAAGCTAAGACCTTCTCCTTCATTATCGCAAATGAAGTGACAGACAGAATTGCAAATAATGACGTCTAGATATTGTGTTTGAGGTTTCTTGATGAAACAGTATCGGGGACAATGATTCAGGAAGAGTTTTTTGACTTTGTTCATATAGAACGTACCATCAGAGCAGCAATATCTGCCAAAATTATCGAAAATATGCAAGTGAATGGTCTGTCTGTTGCCAATATTATGACGGTGCTGATTCAATGGCCTCTGAAAAACGTGGAAGAATCAAAGAACTGAATAGGTTGTCTGTGTATACACACTGCAAAAGCCACGTGCTCAACCTGAGCACCGCACGTGCTTGCAAGCTTCCTCCTGTTAGAAATATGACTGATGGAATAAATTCTACAATCATGTTCTTTGATTTTTCACCGAAGCGACAGCGATACTTTGAGCATGTGCTGTCACAACAAAATACAGAGGTGACCAGATAGAAACTGACAGTCTGTGTAAAATGAGATGGGTTGAGAAACATGCTTCGACACACTCAAGAGCATGTATGTTGGCAATGCATTGTGTTTGCAATATATTGTTAATCCTGGACTCGACGACAACCAAGATGACATGTTCAGACGAAAGTCACTGAAGAAGGCATTTTGACAACATTGGCATCTTTCTCTTTTCTTGTGACTTTTGTGTGCGTTAAGGCTGTCCTCCAATCAATAAAGCCAGTCGCAACCAAGCTTCAAAAACATGACTTAGATGTTTACCAAGCGAACAGCGTACTGCGACAGTGAAGGAAATGCGCACAAACATCGACTCTGAGTTTGAAAGTTGGTTTACAGAAAGCAAAAAGATGGCTGGTGAGTTGGGGATCAATGTAAAGATCCCAAGATTGTGTGAGGGACAAACACACAGAGGGCAATGTTAGTGATAGCACTGATCCCTCTGATTATTTAAGGCCAATATTTCTATCCCCTTTCTTGATTATTTATGTCAAGAATTGAGTTGCAGGTTCCAGAAAGATGTCCCCGGATATTCAGTTTTATCACTGGTCCCTGATCAAATGGCTAAACTGGGCTATTCTGGCGTTAGTCGCTTAGGAAATGACCTGGTGGTTTGAGGAAAAGACTTGGAAAGTGTACACCCTGATCGGTACTGTTCGAGCGAAGGTTGGCTGAGCAAATATGAACGAAGGGAACAGACCCGACAGCTTGATCGCAGTGTTTATAATTACAGACGGCAATATCTTCCCGGACTTTGAGACCCTCCTGCACATACTCTGCACCTTACCAGTGTCCTCCAGGGTATAGTGACCTCCAGGGTATACCGACCTCCAGTGAAGATGAGCGCTCTTTTTCTGGCTTAAGGACAATTAAAAGCTACATGAAATCAACAACATTAACATACGAGCAATATGCAAAATAAGAGAAGGTTGTCATGTATATTGCTTGATTGATTAAGCATAGATATAAGATCATCTCTCTTAAGGAGGTATGCTACACCAGAGAAATTTGATATGGATGAAAATTGGAGGATATGTACAACAAATATTTTGAATTTCAAAACTTTCAAATTTACTTTACTTAGTCAAAAAATGAATTTTTAAAAACCCCTGTGTTATATATATATATTGAGAGAGAGAGAGAGAGAGAGAAAGAGAGAGAGAGAGCACTAAAAATTACCAACGACACTTACAATGGTGAATTGTCAAATTAAATTTGGACGACCTGTCTCGAGCGTCAGGACTGATCGATTAGAACAGGCTTTTCTATTGCCACACATTACACTCGATAATTCTAATATGTAGACGTTTTGTTTGTTATCAGCTTTTGTGGTTTAGTGGTAGTGTTGGTGTTGGTTTCCTTTTCTATTTAGTTTTCTTTTCTAAGTAAATATTCTATCGTCCCGAGGAAGGGACAGGTCTATGGAGCGCCAAATTAACATAAACTCAAATAATTGAAGATATCATCAATTCATTTGATGCGCGCAACAATTGAATTAAAGATCTCTTCAAATAATTAATGATATCTTCAATTCTGAATTATTGCGCCCATTAATTGAATTGATGAGAGCATTAATTCTTCAGCTGAATTGATGCTCGCTTTAATTGAATTAATGATCTCTTCAAATGAATTAATGATATCAACAATTGAATTGATGCGCGCTACAATTCAATTGAAGAGAGCAATAATTGATACAAAGCGCGCATTAAATCATTTGATGAGAGCAATAATTGATTTAATACGCGCATTAATTCAATTATTGCTCTCTTCAATTGAATTAATGATATCTTTAATTCATTTGAAGAGAGCAATAATTCTTTTAGAGAGAACTATATAATTAAAGATATCTTCAATTCAACATATCCACAATTGAATTAATGATATCTTTAATTGAATTGTTGCTCTCTTTAAAAAGAATTGATGCTCGCATAAATTCCTTCTACAAAAGCATTGTAAATGATTTAAAGATATTTTCAATTGAATTAAAGAGATCATCAAATTATTTATACCGAGCTCTAAATTAATTATTGCGAGCAATATTTCTACTAAATTGATACTCTCATCAAATGAATTGAAGAGAACAATAATTGAATTAATGCGCGCATCAAATCTATTATTGCTCTCATTAATTGAATTAATGCGCGCATCTATTAAATTGAAGAGAGCAATAATTGAATTAATGCGCGCATTAATTCATTTGATGAGAGCAATAATTGATTTAATGCGTGCATTAATTCAATTAAAGAGAGCAATAATTGAATTGATGATATCTTCAAATAATTGAAGATATCTTCAATTATTTGAGTTTATGTTAACTTGGCGCTCCATACAGGTCGTCCCGAAAATTTGACAATTCACTGTTGTTCATGTCGCTTGTCATTTTTAGTGCTTTTTAGGTCACCAGAGTAAACTCGGATGACCTATTGCTGACGTGCGTCGTGCGTTAACAATTGAACATTTTTAACTTCTTGATAACTAATAGTTCAATTCTTTTCATATTTGGCATGAATCATCGTTGGGACAAGGGGGACATAAATTGTAAATTTCGGAACTCCAGCACCCCTAGGGGCGGGGCCAAAATTGACCAATTTTCAAAAATCTTCTCTACAACCGCACACTTGTAAGAAAAACTAAATGCATAGTGATAGAGAGCAGGAAGGCCTCTACCAAAATTGTAATTTTCATGATCCCTGGGATAGGGGTTCTGACGCTAGGGCGGGGCCAAACTTGGTATATATAGTGTTTATGTGTAAAACACTTAAATAGCATCTTTAGTGTTATTGATACTAAATTGAAACTAAATGGATGTTTAGAAGGGGAAAAATCAGGTAGTCCTTTACCAAAATTGTAAATTTGATGATCCCAGGGGTAGGGGTTAAGTATCAGGGTAGGGCCAAAATGGTCAGTTATTAATTGTGTGAACAATAGAATTTTTAATTTCTTCTTGATAACTATCTTTCCAATTCTTTTCAAATTTGGTATAAAGCATCTGTGAGACAAGGGGGACATAAATTATAAATTTCAGGATCCCTGCACCCTTGGGGGCTATGCAAAATCTGCCCAAAATTGACCAATTTTAAAAAATCTTCTTTTCTACAACCGCACGTGTAAGAAAAACTAAATGCCTAGTGATGTATAGTAGGGAAGCCTCCACCAAAATTGTAAATTTCATGATCCCCGGGGTAGGGGGTTTGACCTCAGGGCGGGGCCAAACTTACTATATGGTGTTTATGTGAAAAACACTTAAATAACATCTTCTTTAGTGTTATTGATACTAAACTGAAACTAAATGGATATTTAGAAAGAGCAGATAGTCCTTTACTATAATTGTAAATTTGATGATCCCCGGGGTAGGGGTTCTGACCTCAGGGTGGGTCCAAACTTAGTATACAGTATTTATTTGTACGTTTTTTGCTACTGTATAAAATCTAAATGCAAACTTAGGAATAGCAGAAAAGGATGTACAAAAAATGGTAATTTTACATATCTTGTTTTATACTGTTGCTGAACATTAGAATAAAGATCCCTTCCTGCTCAAAGTAAACGTGCTCAAAATTCATTGGTAACTTAAATCATTTTAGTATATCAAGTACATATGGGTGTATTGGATAAGATCCTCGTATGTACACAATTAAAGTGACTGCACCAAACAATATTTTTCCATATTTTATTACAATCATTACTGTAAAAGCTGTACAACAGCTTATCTAGACTATACAATCTCCGTGTGAACTTCTGGGAACGTTTGGATTACGATATTAGCCTTGGAAAAACCTCCCTTTCACATAAAATCAATATTGGAGTGTTTAAAAGTATGTTAAGAAGTAGAGAATTTTAGATTTAAAGGTGCAGATTTTAATCAAATAGTCAAAGAGTTGCGATCAATTAAAAACAGGCAATTGTGTATGAAATTACAGGTATAACAACAAACTTGACCACATTCTTTTTGCGCGACTCTGTAGGTATCTAACAAAACCAATCCAATTTAGCTGATAAGTCTAGTCTACAAAATTACATGTAATTCAAGAAGTAGATAATTGCGATACATTTTTTTTTAAATGTATCATGCAATCAAACTTCGTAATGATTTGACATAAACGTGAAACCATTCGTCCCACGTGCATTACTGACGGATGTATACGTGACAAATAATTCAATGTCAAGGTTAGGCGTATCTGTTTGTTTTAATTTTGTTACAAATATTATCAATCAACATATTTTCAAAAATTGAAGTTTTGGGTTTTGTAACTTTGGATTTTCTTGAATTTTGCAATTATGTGTTTGTCCAACTCTCTATTTTGATTTCCTTATAGGAGTTACTTGTATGAGATTGATCACTGTTCGTTGTTTTCACCTTTGCATGTACATAATTTTACGCACTTTTTGCCTTGTCATTGTTACGACAATCTATTGATATTATAAGAGAAATATTTGTGGTAACGATTTTTCCTGCATGGATGGTTGGATATTGTCAAGCGTATTTTAGAATATTTTGCTCTTTGTGTATAAAAAGTTTATCAACTTTTGATCCCGTGGGAATCTGGGTTAGAAAGGGTCCTAAGTACCCCTTGTTTGTCGTAAAAGATTACTAAATGGGGCGGTCCTTCGGATGAGACCACAAAAAACTGAGGTCCCGCGTCACAGCAGGTGTTTCACGATAAAGATCCCTCCCTGCTCAAAGGCCATAAGCGCCGAGCATAAGCCTAAATTTTGCAGCCCTTCGCCGGTAATGGTGACGTCTCCATATGAGTGAAAGATTCTCGAGAGGGACGTTAAACAATATTCACAATCAATCAACTTTTGATATGCTCCCTATCAAAAAATCATTATTTTATAATTATTTCACTCATCAAAGGTTACATTATCGTAAAGTTTTAACTCTTTATTGGGGAGAGGAATGGGTTCTTCGTCCTTACAAATACGCTTTGATATGTACTGAATGCAACATAGGCATGAGATGCCATTCAGTACAAACACCTTTTCCACGTGCATATAATAGTTCACTTTGAAGTCCGACGGCTATGTGAGAAAAGTGTTTTATCAAAGTGATATAGTTGTTTTTTTTCTTTCTAAAACTCAAACAAGAACAAAACATTCGTTGCTATCCAAATTAATTAAAACATCGGCTGTGTTTTAGTATGTATTATCACTATAATAGAAGAAATCTAAACAAAATTGAAAGGAGCCATTCTAAACTGTTATTATCACACCAGTTTTAGTGCAGTCCAGTCAAAAACTGATAATCCAAGTGTACAAAGTATATAAAAATTTCAGTACAGATCTTTGTCTGTCTTTCTTACATGAACAGCAAATCATATGACGACACAATCCACTTCAACAACAACCCAAAAACACGATTTTTTCCCACCTTAACCATTGCAGCCTAATGACGTGATTTTCGTCTTAGTACACAGTATACACTTTTATCATGTTCTTTTCAACATCCACGAGTGATGATTGATACTGGGTGACCATGAGATGATCACCATCGGAATGGAGGGAAATCTTGTGTGGATAGGAAATCCCATCACTGATTATGTTACCGATGACATCACCATCCGTCGTCATCAGCAACACATTGTGAGACTTGTTTCCTGCAACATAGACACGAGTTCCAAGGACAGCGATGCCTTTTGGATTTTTCAGCGTACCTTCATCCTGAAACTCCCACCTTTTCTCTCCGCTTGTTGTGATGGCGATAACTGACCTTCTATATTTGTCGGTGACATAAAGGTTCTTCCCTGATTTGTCCATAGCTATGTAATCAGGGAAGGACAACAAATCACGATCTGCTGAATCCTTACAGATGACCTTTAACTCTCTCCCGTCTCGAGACATCATTTTGATGCAAGGTGGTTGCGAGTAGCAGCAGACAGCAAACTTTTTGTTCGAAAATGCGATGCCCCAACATTTTGCGCCAGTTTGAATGGTGGAAATACCAAGACAATCGTTCTCTCGAACCTGATAAATTTGAATTTTCTTGTCTGATGGAAGACTTACGGCAACCTCGTTTCCATCGATGACTAAAACATCATAGGGTTTGGCAGATAATACCTTTTCGCCAAGCCATTTGTATTCTTTATTGAATAGCTTCAGCTTACGATGAGTCTGAAATGTATTACAGTAATGATTGTAATAAAACATGGAAATATTGTTTGATGCAGTGACTTTAATTGTGTACATACGAGGATCTGATCCAATGCACCAATACGTACCTGATCTACTAAAATGATTCTAGAGTTACCAATGAACTCCGCGCCAGTGAAGCAACAGTTCTCCCTATCCTGGATGGTGCGAGCCTTGAAGAAGAAATCAAGTGATGCTAACTTTGGGGCTACTCGATGGACTGGTGTTGTTGACTTTGGTGGAAGAATAAGCGGTGGAAGTGGTGTTTGTGTTGTGTCCGGATGTTTCAGATCTTCGCTACGAGGAGACTTTTTTGACCTTATGGAAGCAATAGGGGATAGTCGAGCTGTGTGAATGCCATTTCCAAGAAATGTTGGAGGAGTCTTCCGTGCGCTAATCGGTGGTGATCCTTTCTTCAGTGATATCGTCGGTGGAGGGGACTTCCGTGCGGATAATGGTGTCGGAGGAATACTTCGGAAGACAAACGATTCGTCTTCAATGTGATTCTGCTCCGTCTGTTGCTCCAGATTGTAGGGAGGGGCGATATGGACAGGAGAGTATGTAACAGTGATTTTTCCAATGTCTTTCAGTGTATTCGAAATTGCTTGGAGTTGCTTGTCTGGAGCAAAATTCATAAAGACATCCTTCATTTCACGTGTTATATCGGAAAGGGTGTTCTCGCAGACATGGACTTCGTGTTTTACTTTGTCTGTCGTTAATAAAACATCCGTATCTGAACCATGCTTAAGAGTGTTTTGGAACAAAGACAATGCGTTGTCAGTTGTGCTGGCGATACCGTCACAGCTGTCAATGTCAGAATCGTAGTGGTTTTTCTCTTGTATCTTTATGTTCTTAATCTCCTCGGTCAATTTGTATTCTTTAGCTTTTAACAAATCATTCATTTGTTGACGAAGACCAGCTATTTGCTGGCGTAGTTGAAATGACGCATCTTCAAGGGTCTTCGAACTATGCTTTCGGTTTTCTGAAATCCTGTTTGCCCAGTCTCTTTGCATCTTTAGTTTCTCAATGATAGCATCGGCCTCGAGCTTCTGCTTGTCAGCTGCTTCTTCGCAGGAAGTGACGTTGTGACATTTTCTGTGATCTAGCGTCACACATGAGGAACACACAACTTGATTATGATCCTCGCAGAAGAAGGCCAACTCTGTTCCTTCGTGATCTGGACACGGGGGTCTGCTGACAGTGTCTTTAATCGGTTGATGTTGAAGATCCCCCATGCTCATCAGGTTGTGATGTTGAGAGTATTTGAGCGATTTGTGGAAAGACTCGCACTGTTCGCAGTAAGCTTCAGAGCATTCCTTGCACCACTTCACCGCGATGACACTGTCATTGCGTCTTGAGCATGAATAGCATTTACTATCCTCTGTCCTTAGACGGACATTTTCCATCAGACTTTTGACGAAATGATTCACTGGGAAAGATTCTGCCCAATAATGCGGGGCTTGTTGTGGATCAGGGGCATCTACTTGACGATTACATTTTGGGCAATTGAATCCTCTCGCCGCTTTCTGTCCTTTGGTGGCTTCTATTATATGTCTGCTGATGCATTCTTTGCAGAAAGAGTGGAGGCATGGCAATCCTACAGGTTCTTTGTAATCATCTTCACAAATTGAACAGGTCAGGAAAGCTTCGGCGACATCTGTTTCATACAACGATCCAGCCATTCTTCATTTGGATCTCGCACTTTCCAAGATAACCTCTCAGGTTCATACAAATCCTCCTTCCCAAAGGAAATCGAAAATAATGTTGGACACGTTACTATGAGAAGACCTTTCTCAATACACAAATAGGTCTATAAATCAACCAGAAAATTATGACACCTTTTAAAGATATTGTTTTATATTGTATTCTCAACAATAGAACCAACTTTGCACATAGTTGAATCATTGACAAACGTAAGGCATGGAAGATTGAGCAATTTTTATTAAAGAACATTCTTCATATATTGAAATGTATAATGTAATACCAAAGACCAAAAATATATATATATTATTGCATTTTCAGTGTATATATATATGTGTATAATAACATTAGTATATAAATGTAAACGCTGTTTAAAATGAGGATAATAATTCTGTTCCTTGCAGGGTTTGTACATGGCTTTAACTTAAAATTAAATACACTTTGCTGAAACAAAGATCAATAATTCTATTTTTCTTGCAGGCTTTGTAAATAGGATCAATTCAAATATATAGATATACACCACTGACTGCCTCTGCATTTTTATTCTGTAAACAACCTTCCGTGACTGAGTGTTTTGTGTGAGGTTTTAGATCACTATCTGCGAAAGAAAATGTACTTATCAGGAATCTACAAACGGCCGAACAAGAATTGCAGGAACTTGGTCTTTTTTTACAACAAGTCTTGTGAACTCTCCTTCTGGGTTTATGAAAGCCGGCTGGGAGTCCGTTTTATTTAAGTTGGATCGCCCACTAGCGCCGTAATATCTGTGTTCTGCCTGTATCTTGAGAATCACAGTATACGTAAAGCCCTTAGACACCACGGGAGGCGCAGGGAACTTGATTTGGTACGATTGCTGCTTTTTACTCATCACGAGTTTTTCTTTACATTTGGCTTTCTCTTGATTGTCCATATCATAAATATTCAAGAATACATCATAGTGCTCGGCGTCATATCCTGTTCCATCTATCTCAACGCCATCTATGAACACTTCCCGAGAAGATGAAAATGCAATGGCAGTAGTCTCGTTGTGCATACAATTCACTGGACCAAACCGCCAATGAAGGGTCTGGTTCTCGCCCTTTGACCTCTTATCCGTCCTAAATTTCTTCACATCTTGGTTAGTTCCGTTAAAATAATTCTGTAAGTTCTTTTTCTCCTCCGTTGACAGAATGTCGGATTTAATCACTGTTTTATTGTAATAATTTGCCTCCAACACCGGGAAACGGATGTAGTACAGGATCCCACTCAGATAGTGCCGCTGATTCTGCGAAGAAACCACGACACCATTTCGTAAGCACTCTTGTTCGGACCACCTTAAAGCTGCGTCGAACACCACTTCTTCCTTAGTATCGAGTTTGTCCGACTGAATAATTTCCTTGACAAGGGAGGCAGGCAGGTTACCAAAACTACCTGACCGTAAAATATCTTTTGGTTGATGCCAAATGTATTCCAAGCATTTATTTTTCAACGACAATTCGTCAAACTTGTCTGCCTCCTGGAGAATATTACAGACGTTACACGTAGTTAATCCATGTTCTAGCACACGTCTACACTTTTCCTCCAGTCCCGTTAAACCATATTTTCGGGCCGAATACAAAATTTGTATAGCGTTCTTCGTCTCTATTTTGGTATCTTCACAATATATGTACCTTGAAATGATAAAATACATTGCGAGCATTAAAAGATCAAATAAAGCCTTTTTACAAGATTACATGCATCGATCTTTTTAGGTAAAAGTCAATATTCTATTTATTAAAAGAAGATCTTAAATTATAGTGGTTAATTCTAGTATTACAAAATTCGGTCAGAGGCCTTACTCTAACATATGTTGGAATATGTCGTTTTCTATGTCAGGAATAGCTATTTTCTCGTCCGGTTTCTCCGCCATAGGCCCAATCAACATGGCATAGAAAACACAGCTACGGCTGACGAGAACATAGCGATGTGCTCCAACGACTTGGCGTTTTTCCCCAACCAGAAAGAACACGTCAAAGGCGATTTCGTTGGTCAACATATGTCGATTACACTCTGCTAATGTTTTGCTACCTTGCCAGTCATAATGTGCTGTCATGTCGTCCGAACCTGAAATACGTAGAAGAAGCTGTATACATGTATATGGTTAGAAAGATACGTATGTTACAGAGTAACGCGTATCATAGTAACAAACATCAACTGAGAAGTCTGGATAGGTACTAACGACTATAAGGAGACATGTACTAACTAACGACTACTAAGGAGACATGTACTAACTAACGACTACTAAGGAGACATGTACTAACTAACGACTACTAAGGAGACATGTACTAATTAACGACTATAAGGAGACATGTACTAACTAACGACTACTAAGGAGACATGTACTAACCAATGACTATTAAGGAGACATGTACTAACTAACGATTATTAAGGAGACATGTACTAACTAACGGCTATAAGGAGACATGTACTAACTAATGACTATTAAGGAGACATGTACTAACTAACGATTATTAAGGAGACATGTACTAACTAACGATTATTAAGGAGACATGTACTAACTAACGGCTACTAAGGAGACATGTACTAACCAATTACTATTAAGGAGACATGTACTAACTAACGATTATTAAGGAGACATGTACTAACTAACGGCTATAAGGAGACATGTACTAACTAATGACTATTAAGGAGACATGTACTAACTAACGATTATTAAGGAGACATGTACTAACTAATGATTATTAAGGAGACATGTACTAACTAACGGCTACTAAGGAGACATGTACTAACCAATGACTATTAAGGAGACATGTACTAACTAACGATTATTAAGGAGACATGTACTAACTAACGGCTATAAGGAGACATGTACTAACTAATGACTATTAAGGAGACATGTACTAACTAACGATTATTAAGGAGACATGTACTAACTAATGATTATTAAGGAGACATGTACTAACTAACGGCTATAAGGAGACATGTACTAACTAATGACTATTAAGGAGACATGTACTAACTAACGATTATTAAGGAGACATGTACTAACTAATGATTATTAAGGAGACATGTACTAACTAACGACTATTAAGGAGACATGTACTCTAGCGCATCAAAGATTTCCGAGTCGATAGTTTACCTGCTAATGATTTTAAACACTCCTAATTTTAATTCCTCTACCAGACATTAAGAATGAGATTCCCATTCACGGACAGATCGAAACAGCTTCAGGCACAAATCAACCGCGAGTTCCGTTAAAAGAGACTATCTCCATGAAAAACTGTATCTTCGCATGCGCACTTCGCACAAGTTGCTCAGATCCAAGACAGCATTCAAAGAGAAACTGACACAGTACGGTGACAAATGTTTCCTTCTATTTAACAAGCGTCAACCGAAAAGGTTCAAATGCATATCGGATGATTTAAACAATTCATAATGATCTCAGTCTGTTATCGATTCATGCAGAACTGCCACATCAATACATTGTTAAGAAAAGTTTTAAAGCTCAAACAATGAATTCTAATGCCGTAAAAAAATACAGAGATGGCGGGCACCATTGATTCGAAATGGAGTTTGAAGAACGAACCGACAAGCCGCTCATTACGTACAATGAAGCTATTAAGAGTGCAAGACATCGGGTTTGTATGGTCTCCAGTAATTAGTTTTCGTTATTCAAAGGACTCGTCGATAAATTGAAAAAATAAAATCCTGTCCATGGTTCCAATATACGAGATGTATTTAATACAAGGGACCAGAGTGCGCTTTTATTGAATTTCTGGTCTTCAATTGTGTTAAAAGTACGCTGTGGTTGCTTTAAAACTTTGAATGAGAGTGAACTGTGCAGCGAAAGTACATCATTTAACAGCCGATGGCATTCAGTTGGCAATTTAGAGATCAACTACTAGATTTATAGATAACTAATAGATTATGCCGGACACCATTTTAAATTGTATTATTCATGATCAACAGTTTGTATACTTTATTTTGTTGACGCTCATGTTTGGATTATTTTCTTTCTTTCCTACAGAAACGTGTTTGCATAAAATCCTAAAATTGATCCCTGTAACTCTCAATTGTTGCAAGTTTCAAATGGACGTGATTCATGCACCAGCAGTCCATCAAATGCTCGGGTTCTCGATAATACATTGCTTTGTCTATAACAAAGCAACAAATGATTGTCATAGAACGGGTATAGACCACATGTGACGTCAGCAACAGCAGCATAGGATCGCTTCATCCAATTGCATTATCTTCGTCAACGATTCACAACAACGTCACCCACAGCATCTGTCATCCCAGAGATGATCAGACTCTTCACAATGGATTTTACAGATTTTATAGGACTTGAAATATGTCTCCAATGTAGTAATTTTTACTTTTTTCTGTAATTTTTTTAATAAAATGACGCAAAATTTATGGGTTTTTGGAAAAAATATAAGTTCTCCCATTAAAAGTCATTCAATAAATTAAAAGATTTTGTCATATATTTCTCCGAGAGTGGAAGAAATTATTGCTTCTTTTATCGTTTACATTTTTCTAAACAAGAGATCACGAAATTTTAGGGGAGAGGCGCTGGCTGCGGCCCCCTTTAAATCCGCCACTGTCAAATGAGTTGTAAAACAACAAGGAAACAAACTTCCAAATACGGTATGGTGAATGAAACATCCAGCATTCATAGTCTGTCTCTTCGATCGGTTGTAGATGGATCAACATTTGCTAATGTGATCAACATCACGATACAACATCCATAAAGATTGTATAATATTGATCATTTCATGACTTTGTGTGCTTAGTTGCGGATCTAGAAGGGGGATACGAGATCGCAAAACCCCTCCCCCATCTTTCGTTGAACAGAAATGGTCATTTCATTTTTTTAAAATAAATACTTGGGGTTGAAAAAGCACTATCTTGGGCGGCAACCCCCCCACCCTTTGAAAATTTCTGGATCCGCCCCTAAAGCTGGTTATCAATTGTGCATCTTTTACTAAATATCAGGAAGCTCCACAGTACTGATCAGTTATTTTCAGTGGCGCGTGTTTGCTTTTTTAACTAAAGACTATATATAGGATCTAAATCCCAATCCGGACAACCTAAATCTTTATACAATCCTTTGCCTGAAGCACACGAGGAGAAGAAATCAAGCATCAGTTGCAACACGGGTTGCCACGCAGTTAACTTGACGAACTAATCCAAATGCACACCCGTCTTGGGTAAAGATACCGAGCGCTTGAAGAAAAAAATGATCGAGTTCAAACCAATGTCCATCAGTGGGTGTTTGTGTTACAAAACCTTCAACAAATTTTGTAGTGAATACCTACCTGACAGAGGAGGAGGAGGAGTTTTAATGAGCGGATCATCCCTGTACAATTTCTTAATTGTCTCCAAGTCCTCCATTTTCAAAAACCTTTACCGGATTCAGAGATATTGAAAATACCACGAGAGTTGCTAACTGTGGGCCTTCGTACGCACAACCATTAATCAAATAAATCGAACAGGAGTGACTAATCTCACTCTAAAAGTCGACCGATAATCCTCTTATAAAACAAACTGATAAATGCATAAGGTGTATACCAACCAATAGAAGTGTATCCGCCTGTTGGAATCTAGCACCTGTTCAGTTTTTGGCATGTATTTCTGGTTACCCGCTGCTTGAAGATTTGTTTTTCGTATGACACAGTTCGTTATAAATAGGAAAGGTTGTACTTCAACAAAAATTTAAAGATACTTCAATAATGCGGTCACACAAATCCGCTAATGATAGCTATACAGATAATTTCGATACGTCTTTTTTCTATATTTTAAATGTGCATACTCCATTACACCCAGGGAGTTTTTTAAATTTGAGCGACAATCTAATTTGAAATATTTGAGTTGCTTTTTAAAATTTTGTACGAATGTTATTTAATCGTCGATTATAGAGCTTGGAAAGTATTGTCTAATGAAAATCAATAAAAACGCGTTTGAAGACTGTTTACTTAAAACAAATTTGAAAGACGAGACTGAACGCCTCGATCATTTTTCTTCTAATTTCAACAAATTCAAACAAGTCGAAGCAATACTTTATATCAATATGACAAAGGTCCATTATCGGCTTATCATACCGGTTGAAATTCATGTGATCCGTAGACAACTGTCGTCTCTACATTGTTCCAATGAACGTCTGTATATAAAGTAATCAACTGTAACCACATGAGTACTTTGCGAAGACTCAACTTCTCTCCATTATGTTCGCAAAGCCTTGACATTTTTAAAAGATGTTAGTGAGATGTTACAGCGATCAAACATTTACATCCTCTGTACTTAGCAAACCATAAAATTATTAAACCAGAAAGGATTGACTCTCATATGTTATTGCAGATTGAGTAGACAAGAGGGATCCGCCTCTCCGTCCTCCCGCACATACCCCCCCCCCCCCTTCTGCGCCATTTCTCTCTCATCTCTTCCTAACCACACCTCCTACCCCCTTTCTTAACCCCATTATTTTCCTCCCCTATTACTTTCACAAATATTCGCACTTCTTTCAAGGACTTTAGAAACATTATACATAACCTTATAGAAAACACAACTTTAAAATTCTTCTTGACTACCGGACTGAGAGCACAGTCATGATGGACAAGGTTGTCAATTTCACGGTCCCTGATTAAAGGGTTCTGGCTCTAAGGGGGTGTCTATGGCTTGTATAATGAAACTGATTTATTTCTTTAAATGTCTTCTTCTCAAATCCTGAATATCAAACACACAGGACATCTCGTATCTATCAATATGTAGCCGTTGTATATTGATTGATACACGATGTTCTGGGGTAATAATTTATGATCTATACCTAGGAGACGTATTGATCATATGGTGAATATGGATTAAATCTTTTTAAAGTCTTCCTACTAACTCGGGGTCAGGGTTAGAATAGGTCCTCAGTATCCCTTGCATTTCATAAGAGGCGACTAAATGGAGCGGTCCTTCGGATGAGACAGTAAAAACCGAGGCCCCGTGTCACACCAGGTATGGCACGATAAAGGTCCCTCTCTGCTCAAAGGCCGTAAGCGCCGAGCATAGGCCTGGTTTTTGCAGCCCTTCATCGGCAATGGTGACGTCTCCATACGAGTGAAAGGTTTTCGAGAGGGACGTTAAACAACATTTATTCAAACAGACAAATGTGTCCAGGTTCAAAACCTTTGGTCAAGGTCACTAGATAAAACAAAATGGAAGCTGGGAATAACCGTCTTGATCATAATCTGACATTTAGATTTTTGCTGACTATTAGTAATACCTTAGTTAAGCATTTCAAACATTAAAAATAAAGAAAATAGAGAATTAGAAAATTTTCAGCTGAAACCGTGTCCATATCCCTTTAATATAAAGCTATGTATACTTGACTTGCTTCTAAATGAGTGATTTTGGTTAATATTGTAAACAAACGTTACACGTTTTACCTGTGGGTGCAGTCATTACTGTTATTGATCAATGAATGATTGTCATTTCATAAATATTAATGAAAATCGAGGGTTTGGCTGAGGTGCGTACTCCCGGACCCAGAACTCGTGGGTTCTGACGATGGTTAAACCCAAGACCATCAAATACATGAAGATAGTGATGGCTCCTCCGCCAAACACTCGTCATCACGGGTCTTTCGAATACAACTTAATTAAACCCACAGGGGCTAAGCCCGTTTTGGGCCCGAACCCTGTGATACCATAAATATATTTATGGTATCACAGGGTTCGGGCCCAAAACGGGCTTAGCCCCTGTGATTAAACGGGAATGCCTCGTGTCGCGACAGGAGTGGGCATGTTAAAGAACCCTCATTGTCACGGCCCTAAGTGCTAAGCAGAAGTCTAAATTTGTGGCACTTCACCTACAGTTGGTGACGTCCCAATAAAAAAAAATAAAAAAAGTCTTGACAGGGTATAAAAGAAACAACCCTGAAATGCACTATTGCACCCATCTAACTGGATGCTTCCCTTATTAAATTAGTATTTCAAACCAATCAATATGCTCGGTAGGCGAAGCGTTTCAAGAAATGTGGGATCTGTGACGTAATGTTATTAGCAGACGTTATGACAGATCAACTGGGATGATGGAAGAAGTCTCGCCGAACAAGAACTGAAGTCGATTATCAAAGATAAACAATCACAAAATTGTCGATTTTCCAAGTTTAGTGAAGCCGATCTGTCTCTGTACACCCAGGTGCATTTTGAACTGCCTTCTAACATATCTTCGTATTATTTGCATTGTATGACAACAATTAAAAGTTTTAACTTCGTCATCACATGAGAACTAACCATTTTAAAAAAAAAATGTTTACAATTTTCTTATCATGTTCTTTTTACGAAAAGCGATTACTTGGAATGTTTCAACACAACTGTATTGGGCTGTGTTCTGTTGATAGGAAACCAGGTTATCAGAGACTCGCTCTTCCATCTGACATGTAAAATATTGGACTGGCATCCAAACCTTGATCGGAATGCGACCAAATAAGGATTGAAGATGTTTTCGAAGTATTCTACAAGTTGAAATTCAATTGCTTTTCAAACATTTTAGAAATGGATGGAAATACATGTATACACTTGTATGGCACGCCGATTTTACAAAAACAAGAGAAACATAGTTTCACAAATGTCAAACTAGCTTTATCGGGCGATACACACTATAGATCAATTAATTAACGACAATAATCTATATGTCAATTAGTTAATACACACTATAGATTAATACAGAGAACTCATTATACTTAACACACTATAGATTAATACAGAGAATTAACGACAATAGTGTATATGTCAATTAGTTAATACAAACTATAGATTAATACAGCGAATTAACGACAATAATCAATTAGTTAATACATTTCTAAACCATAGTTTAAGTAATTATCTACGTTTCACAAGTCTAATGAAAGGTGAAGATAACGAACAGTGATCAATCTCATAAATCCCATAAGCAATACAAAATACACAGACCCCTGGACACACCAGAGATGGGATCAGGTGCCTAGGAGGAGTAAGCATCCCCTGTCGACCGGTCACACCCGCCGTGAGCCCCATATCTTGATCAGGTAAACGGAGTTATCCGTAGTCAAAATCAGTGTGCCACGAACGGTCTAACAATCGGTGTGAAACACGTTAGACAGCATTTGACCCAATGATAGGTTGTATTGGCAAACTAGATCGTTATAACGACCATAGAATTTGCGAAGTGCTGACTTTAAACAAGACTGTTGAAACCCCCGTACCATCAACTTGTTTGTCAGTAGCTTACCTCGATTTAAAAACTGAGCATACGCAGAACAAGCTCTTGCGTATCGAATCATTTGAAAGATATAAACACCATATGAAGGTGATAATAAAATATTGCTCCATAAATATGGGAGGTTGACGATGGAGAAGGATATAGAGCTCACGGCGGGTGTGACCGGTCAACAGGGAATGCTTATTCCTCCTAGGCACCTGACCCCACCTCTTGTGTCCAGGGGTCCGTGTTTGCCCAACTATCTATTTTGTATTGCTTATAGGAGTTATGAGATTGATCACTGCTCGTTGTCTTCACCTTCCATAAGTATCGTTCCCAACATTAAATATAGTTCCACATTTGATTAACTAGGTTTTTCAGTCGTAAACTATAGTTTACAAATCGTTAACTATAATCAGTTGCACAAAAGTTAGTTAAGTTTAACTGTCATTTAACTTTAAGATAGTGCTATATAAAGTTTAATAAAGACAATAGTTAACTGTCAGTTAAAGATAACTAACCTTCATGCAACAGTTGAACTGGGTTAAACCTAGTGTTACAAATACGAAAATATGTTTCTCTTATTTTTGTGAAATCTGCATACCCATATTGGACTGGAGATCGGCCAGCTAAAAGGTGGCATTGAACAGACTTTTAGCTCAGGAAGTTTGCAATTCTAAACTATAGTTAGATTGATTAATAACTTTTATAAGGAAAAGCCACCCTTACATGTAATACTACGCCAAATTAACATAAACTCAAGTCATTGAAGATATCTTTGATTATTTGAAGATATCAATTTTAATTGCGCGCAATAATTGAATTTATGCACGCATCAAATCAATTATTGCTCTCACCAACTCAATTAAATGCAAAAGGAAGATTTATAGGAAGCAACGCACGATTAATATTAGATATTTTTGATTACTGGGAAAACAATAATCAAGAGGGCTTATTATTATTTCTCGACTTTGAGAAAGCATTCGATTCAGTTGAGTGGAATTTTCTGTTCAAAACTCTAGAAACATTTAATTTTGGAATTAATTTTATTAAATGGATGAAAATACTTTATAAAAATCATATCTTCCGTTTAAAAAATAATGGCTGGATCTCTAGAACATGCCAGATGTACAGGGGAATTAGGCAAGGCTGTCCAATTTCCGCGATTTTATACCTATTTGTTGCAGAAATTCTATCAGATAAAATAAAATCAAATAATTCGATTCACGGTTTTAAAACTAAAAACTTAAAAAATGAAATTAAAAATAGTCAACATGCAGACGACATGACACTGGCTTTAAGTAATACCGATTCTCTAAAACATGGAATAAACACCATTAAAAGTTTCTGTGAATTAGCAGGGTCAAAAATAAATTTCACAAAAACAGAATGTAATTTACTCGGAAACCTGAGAAACCAGCTTGAAACAGTAGAGGGAATAAATGTAACTAAGAAAGCCGTAAAATGTTTAGGTATTTATATAGGTCAAGATAAGATTGAATGTTACAATAAAAACTGGATGAAAATATATCACGAAATTGAAATGTTATTTGAATCATGGAAGAGAAGAAAACTATCATTATTTGGAAAATGTACAATCATTAACTCATTGGCTTTATCAAAATTGACTTATGTTGCAAGCATTTTAGAATTACCCGATCCTAAGTTCATAAAAGATATCACTAGGTTGATATATAATTTTTTATGGAATAAAAAAGATAGAATCAAAAGGAACACATTGATAGGGGATATTAAAGATGGAGGGATAGGTGTAGTCGATAAAGAGTCTAAACTTAAAGCCCTAAAAGCCATGTGGATTCCACGCCTTATTACAAGTAATCATAATTAAAAAAAAATATGCAGAAAGTTTCATCCAAACTTTAAATCTTGACATTGGCTATTTAGCTAAGACTTCTGAAACATCAACTAACAATTATGGCATTCTTAAAAATTTTCCAGTGTTTTATAAACTGGTGTTTTCTTGCTTCAACCTTTGTCAAGACAACACAAACCAAACTCTTAACTCCACTGAAAAATTCCGTCTACAGCCAATATGGTCGAATGCAAATTTTCTCGTCAAAGGTCAATCAATATGTTTTGATGACTGGAAAAAAAGTGGAATTTTATATGTTAAAGACAGGTTATTAAAATCAGGTAAACAAATTTATGATTGTCTTACTAAGAAAACGAACTGGCTATGCGAGTGTAAGATAATAAGACATATTTTTAAAAAATTTGAATTCGCATATGATTTTTCTAAAATTCCCTACATTAAAAATTTTCTATTCTACTTTGATAAAGCATAAATTCCAAAAACCCTCGCTTACAAAGTTAAGTAGAGAGTTCCAAATAACAGATAAAAAGGAATGGGAATCAATATTTTTATTGAAAGTTAAATACATTTGTACTGTCCGTAATTGTCGTGCTCTAGACACTCATAAGAGGAACGCGTCTGTCCAATTCCATTCTTTAATTCTAAACCACATAACTAAGCAATTTCACAAACCGCATGGTTGAGGCTGTCAACATCAAAACAAAATTATAATCTAATAACTAATCTAAGAAGTCAGAAAATTATAATCTAATAATAATAAGTCAGGTCCCTTTTTTCCTCAATTCGAATTTGTGTCGATATGAGACGGGCCAATACTGCAGTTCAACGTGAACGATACCCGATCCCGACGGTGGACGAAATGCTGGAAGACATGAATGGCAGCAAGGTGTTCTCCAAGCTTGATTTACGTTGGGGATACCACCAGATAGAGCTGGACGAGGAATCAAGGGAGATAACTACGTTTGTGACACACGAGGGCCTCTATCGCTATAAGCGCCTCATGTTTGGAATTTCCTCAGCATCCGAAATCTACCAAAGGATGATAGGGCAAGTCATTCAAGGAATTGAAGGAGTCCGAATTTGTCTGATGACATAATTGTTTACGGAACAGACGAGGTGGACCATAACAGGAAGCTTACAAAAGTCCTTGACAGATTGGCAGAGAAGGGACTGACTCTAAATAGAGAAAAGTGCAAATTCGGTCTGTCGAAAATTGTATTCCTCGGACACGTGATTTCGTCAGAAGGAATCCGGCCTGACCAAGAAAATGTCCAAGCAGTATCAGAGACCAGGACGCCGACGAATAGTTCTGAAATAAGGAGTTTTCTTGGACTAGCTAATTACTGCGGCCGTTTCATACCGAATTTTTCGACGATTGCAGCCCCACTACGCGAGCTAACAAGGAAGAGCACGCACTGGAGGTGGACGCAAAAGCACCAGGATGCGTTTGACATGCTTAAAAAAGCCCTTGTAAGTGCTGAAGCACTAGCATACTACAACCCAAAAGCCGAGACGAGGATAATAGTGGATGCAAGTCCCGTAGGACTGGGAGCCATACTAACACAGAAACAACCAGACGGATTGTTTAAACCAATTGCATATTCAAGTCGATCTCTAACCGATGTAGAGCAGAGATACTCACAGACTGAGCGCGTAGCGCTGGGTGTAGTGTTCGGTTGTGAAAAGTTCCACATGTACATATACGGACTAGAGTTCGAAATCTGGACTGATCATAAGCCACTGACCTACATTTACTCTCCAAAGTCAAAACCACCAGCCAGGATGGATTTTGCGACTACAGCCTTATAAGTATAAGATCGTCTACATACCTGGACCAAAGAATGCTGCTGATGCTCTATCGAGATTGAGCCGAAATCGGGTTGGCCGAATACGCCACATTGCAGAGGAGTACGCGTATTTCATCGCAGAAAATGCTGTACCAAAAGCACTGACCATCCAAGAAGTTCGTCAGAAAACATCGGAGGACCCAGAACTCGCGGAGATTATGAGGAAGATCAAGACGGGGGACGGCCGTCTGAGTCCAAAATTTCGTACCGTGGAGGCGGAGCTTTCAGTCGTTGACGGAATAGTATTACGTGGATCGCGCATCATATTGCCCAAGTGCCTCAGGAGGCAAACAGTATCCCTGGCCCACGAAGGACACCAGGGTATTGTCCGGACGAAACAGAGACTAAGAGAGAAGGTATGGTGGCCAGGTATCGATATAGAAGCCGAGCGATTTGTCAGAGCGTGTCATCAATGCCAACTTTTAACAAACAGCAATAGACCCGAACCAGTTCGAACAACTGTTTTACCTGACGGGCCATGGCAGGATCTGGCTATAGACCTTATAGGACCGTTTCCCTCTGGGGAATACCTATTAGTCGTTATAGACTATTTCTCCCGATTCCAGGAAGTAGCCATAATGAAGAAGATAACTAGTGAGAGGATCATTTTCCAACTTGAAAGTATGTTCGCAAGGCACGGTTTACCTTACAGCATGCGGAGTGATAATGGGCCACAGTTTGTGTTGGAGGAGTTTAAGGGATACCTGGATTTAAATGGTATCAAACACATTCGGACCACACCATACTGACCGCAAGGGAATTGGGGAAGTAGAAAGGCAAAACCGAACATTACTAAAAGCTATAAAGGCGGCAAACGCGGAACGTAAAGATTGGAGACGAGAATTACCAAAGTTCTTACTTGCGTATCGCACGACCCCGCATTCTACAACTGGAAAAAGCCCTGCAGAGTTGTTGTATAACCGGAAAATCCATACCAAGTTACCAGAGATGAGTAAAAGGATCGATCACCAAGAGTTACGAGAAACAGATGCGAGACAGAAATTAAAATTCAAAAGAAGGGCGGACGAGAGGCGTGGCGCCGTAGAGTCCAAAGTTGAAATTGGCGACACAGTTGTACAACGTCAGCCTAAGCGCGATAAGCTGTCAACCGAGTTCGCGCCTGAAAAGTTTGTCGTGAGGGAGAAATGCAGGAATGCAGTGACACTCGAAGATGAAAATGGATCATCAGTAAAGCGAAACTGCACAGCTGTAAAGAAATTCATATCGAACCGCGAAAATGAAACAGAATCGCGTGACCCGGAAATTAGCGCAGAAGAATCCGGAGATGAATCTGATAAAGACCGTTCTGTCACAGATACCGGAAGACCATCCCGGGAACACAAGCCACCTGCGTATCTAAGAGACTATGTGACCACTTGAGGAAAAAAGGGACCTGACTTATTATTATTAGATTATAATTTTCTGACTTCTTAGATTAGTTATTAGATTATAATCTTGTTTTGATGTTGACAGCCTCAGCCACGCGGTTTGTGAAATTGCTTAGTTATGTGGTTTAGAATTAAAGAATGGAATTGGGCAGACGCGTTCCTCTTATGAGTGTCTAGAGCACGACAATTACGGACAGTACAACATTGAAGACAAATCTTTAGCAGAGTTTAATTATAAACTAATACACAACTTATTGAGTAATAATCTCCTTATTAGCAAATGGAACAACACTGTAACAAATAAGTGTAAACTGTGTAGAAATGAAATCGAAAACACAAAACACCTTATTTTTTATTGTATTAATGTACGACATATATGGAAGGTCGCAAGTACCTGTATTAATTTCACAATTACTTGGAAACATATTTCTGTTGGGTTTTATTTAGATAATACTGAGTTGATAAAGATATTTAACTATTTTCTTTCTTTTGTTGCATTTAGAATTTATAAATGTAAGATGTATTGTAGAGTTGTACAGGTTGATGAGACGAGTGATTTTGTTATTCGTTCCATCAAGGAATACTTGAGATCGCACTGTCAAGTTCTCAGGTTTTTATATGAAACAAAAGAACAAAAGAACAGAAACTTTTTCAAAATTTTGTATCCAATCTATAGTTATATTATGAAATTCTTTATATCAAAATTTTTAACATATAAAATTTAAACATTGTTACTACTGCTATTATATCTATGCACACATATGTATGTATACATGTGTATATCTGTGTATTATATATACTTGTGTTATATCTGAAGCCACTATCCAGAGGGTCCTGTCCTCTAATAGAGCTGCCCAATGAGTCGGATATGAACTGTCGTGATATGTGTGGACTCATTGTGGCAGCGTGGCGTTTTTGAAAAAAAAAAACAACCAAAAAACCAAAAACTTATCTTTATTATATACACACTGCCAAATATGTTTCTTACGCAGTATTATTCCGTCACTTGAAATTATGTTGATGTAAATTAATAACTACAATTGTTTGACATATACTATATCTATTTTGATTTCATGGTAAACTAATAACCATGTCTTATACACATTGTATCTTATACATGTATTTCACTTGTTTTGTATATTTGTATATGTTTTGTCTTGTTTTATAAATAAAAATCTTGAAACTTAAAAAAAAAAAAAAAAAAAAAAAAAAAAAAAAAAAATCAATTAAATGCGCGCATCAATGTGATGGAATTATTACTCGCAAAATTGCATTTGGAGCTCGGTATTTAAATTATTTGATGTTCTTTTACTTCAGTTGAAGATAATTTATCTAATTATCATTGTTGCTCTCTCCAAGAAATTTTTGCGCGCATCAATTGAATTAATGATATCAATTCAATTAAAAAGACCAATAATTCAATTGCTCTGTGCATCAATTGAATTGATGCGCGCTCCAATTCATTTGAAGAGAGCAATAATTCAATTATTGCGAGCATAATTGAATCGATGTGCGCATTAATTGAATTATTGTTCTTTTCAATTCAATCGCATGTTGATATCATCAATTCATCCGAAGAGAGCAACAATTTGTTTATTGCGTTCCATCCAGTTGAATGAGTAATGCTTCCACCAAATTCAATTAATCGGAATTGAAGATATCATTAATTATATTTTTCCTCTTTAAGCTACCTAATACCTTCGCATGCTGCAATAATCACTTTGGGCAATCCAAATAAAAGATTGTTCAAACGACTTCGTTGCGTTATCATAACTTATTATAACAAAGTTACAAACCCAAAAGTTACAAAGGCCACTGTTAAAAATCCTATGATTCGCGACCAAGGGACTTTAGCAATTAAAGCGTGGATTCAACTATTCCAACCACGAGACCCAAGAAGTATATATATACTTTACTTAGTATCATACAAAAACTGAGGATGAGGTAGCTCCATCCTCAGGTGACGTCATGGGTTAGAACAAGGCGGCCGTTTCACTAAACGATCGTAGATCGTAAACGTAGACTTAAATGTGAACGTAGCACGTACGACCGTTTCACTAAAAGTTACGATTTGCGATTTACGATCAGTATTGATCGTAACCCTACGAGTGGTCTAGGGCTATCGTAAGTGCTCCTACATGCACGTAAATGAGCAATATGGCCGCCATGCTGGCCCGCCTGAGATCATTTTGTGGTAGTATTTACCTGACTGAGTTTGTATATACTTTGTAGGAAGAAAACAATCACAATGACTTGCAGTCTGCTTTTGCACAAAAATATTGTACAGTCCGAGCCCGAATCTTAAATCAATTAGAGTTGTCCTTCTTTATTACGCGACAGTCTCACAGGGGTCAAGTCCGTTTTGGGCCCGGGCTCTGTGATACCACAAATATAGTAAATTCATTGTATCACAGAGTTCGAGTCCAAAACGGGCCTAGCCTCTGTGACCAGTCTGCTGAAATAAATGTATAGGCAATGCATCAATTCATATTTTTAAAAATGAGGAGGGGGGTTGGGGTTGGATTAGTCAATATTTCAAACTTTGCATGTAATAGAAATGTAATAGGGGGGGGGGGGGTATTGCTACATGTGCCTGCATCACCGTTAGATTACATGTATATTTAACATTAGGCAGAATTCAAGACATTAATATTCTCATAGACATGTTCAGAAATTAAGTTTCTTTAGTAACAGTTGATTTAAACCCGAGACTTTGCGATTCGACGTACTCAGCTATTTTTTTTCCCCGTCGGATCAATACCTTTGATGCAACTGACTAACTGCATAATACATGCACATTTTAAGGGAAAATATGATAATAAAATGATTTGGTAATGGGGGAGGGGTTAAAATCCCAATTTTGCAAGTGGATCGTTTCTGTAGTTTTATGAAGGTCGTTAGAAATTAAACATACAAACTAGACCTATATGTATACACAGACAAGGGAAGGGTCATTATCGGACCCTTGGGGTTCCGACCCCTTGTTATAAGTGCACTCCCGTGGGGATCCGGGTTAGAATAGCTAGGTCCTCAGTACTTCTTGCTTGTCGTAGGAGGCGACTAAATGGGGCGGTCCTTCGGATGAGACTGCAAACACTGAGGTCCCGTGTCACAGCAGGTGTGGCACGATAAAGATTCCTCCCTGATCAATGGCCGTAAAACTTGTAGCCCTTCACCGGCAATGGTGACGTCTCCATATTAGCGAAAATTCACGTGAGGGACGTTAAACAATATAAAAATCAATCATCATAAAGTGCAATATCGATAATAATTTTTAATAAAAGATCTGGATTATACATCGTCACGTAAAGACGGAAGTTAGCGTATGCTTACATAAAAAAATTATATAGAATACAAACGTATGGGAAAAATAAATTCCAAGTCATTTAAGGAACAAATTGAGCCCATGATTTGTTTGAAATTTATACAAATAAGTGAATAGATATGTCATTAGTGTTACAGCGTATTTTACAACAATGATTAAACGACGGAGTACATATCCATGGTTTGATGTAGGATAAAATTTCCTATACTTGTGTGCAATTTTATTTTCATTTTATTATTTCTTTTTATCAATATCATTTCATTATCTTATTATTTTTTTTTAATCTTGAACATAGTTTACTTATTGATGGAAACTTGGCTCACATGAGCAGATCGATACATGACAATTAAAATTCTAAAATGAAAATCTTTTATGTTATTTCTTGTATCATTTTCCCCCCAATTTTAGTTTCATGAAAGTTAATAAAAATTATTCTATCAATTGTTTAAACATTCTAAGAATTTTCTTTACGTTACACTAGAGATCGGGCTCAAAATTTCCATTATTTTTGTTGACAACTTGCATGGGTTACTGCAGACGATAAGGATATGTTTAAAACCATGAGGAAATAATGAATGGATATTTCTTTCCATGGTAGGATTAATTTTAAATATACCTCTATGGAGAAAAGAGTTCTAAAAAGTCAGACGGAAATCGCAATCGTAAGTGTTACGACTACGATAGATTTCGTGAAACGCTCGTATACGTGCGAGTCAAATGATCTTAAACGTAATCGTACGTTTACGATCTACGATCGGTTAGTGAAACGGCCGCAAGGTCCTCAGTACCCAATCGGAACTCCTCGAATGTCTCGCGTACTCAACTCGAGTGCGCGAGACATTCGAGGAGTTCCGATTGCCTCAGTACCCCTTGCTTGCCGTAAGAGGCGACTAAATGGGGCTGTCTTTCGGATGAAACCGCAATCACATCGAGTCCCTGTATCACAGCAGATGTTGCACGATTTTAAAGATCACTCCCTGCTCGAAGTGCCGAGCATACAGGCCTAGATTTTGCAGTATTTCACCGACAATGGTGACGTCTCCATATCCATAAGTGAAAAATTCTCGAGCGGGACGTTAAACAGCCTACAATCAATCAACAAAGAGAAAGGGAAGATCGATGCTGATATCAACTAATAGTTATTGATTTATATGTATTTTATGTATCTATAAAATAGTCTTTTTGTTGCTGTTTTTTCTTTCTCTCTTTTTTTAATTTTTGTTTTTGTTTTTGGTTTTTTTTTGTTTTTTGTTTTTTTTTTGGTGTGTGTGGGTTTTTTTTTTTTTTTTGTATTTTTTTTAAAGCAATTTAAGTTATAAACAGGTTTTTTTTTTTCTGTACTTTTATCATGCTGTTTTAATCATCATGAAAATGTGCGATTTTCTTATATTGTGCCGTTACCTATTTTCGATAGTATCCTAATTTCGATAGGTTATTATTTTTAACGATCATTCGATAATTGTAATGTCATTTTTTCGGAATGTTTTTCCCAAAATCAGCGTCAGTAACAAGAAGTGTCAGATAGCCAAAAAGATCGAGAATTACGCTTTTCAAAGAGGTAAGACTACAATTCTGTATGCATCTATTCTGAAAACGCCATTTTCCCCAATTCCAAAAAAACCACAATGAAAATCTGATTATTTTCCGTCGAAAACAGCGTCCTATTCACCTATGCTGTCGTCTGATAATAAACTCGATGCTGTGTTCTAAAAATAGATAAGCCTCTCTTTGGGTGAACTATCGGTTCAAGAGAACAGTATGGAAACGCATTATAGTCATAATACCATACGGTTTTTAAAAAATTCTCTATTTTAAAATTTGTTTTTATTGATTTCTTGTTTATTTCTTTGCAGATATTTTCCACCCAGAGAGGAAATTATAAGAATGATGATCCAGAGGCCGTGGGCAATGCTTTCCAGTCGGTAAAATATGGAATGAGTGTCCATGCTGAATTGTTACTGCCAAATGTTTCCAAGTCCCCTAGACAACTTTAAAATATGATAAATCGGCATAATAACATTGGGTGTGTGTCTTCAGGACCTCCACCACTATTTCAAATTGTTTGAAGTTGCTTTATTTGTTCATTATTTAATGTAATCAATTTGGTCGAAAAAATAAGAATACAAGAATCATTCTATTTAATGTTGTTTTAACACTAACAGCGCGCCATACTTACTATCGAAAATAGGTGACGTCAGTCAAAACAAATTTGATTATGGCGGATCTAACGAAAGTTGAAATGCTACCTGAATTTTGATAGTTTTAAACAAAAAACAGCATATATGCATTAGATAGAGTTTATTGATTAGAACAGATAAAATTCAGGTGAGAAATAATTGCTGAATATATTAAATATGTTAAAATAATACTGCACTATCGAAAACCGGTGACACCAGGATATACTTCTGTTTACGTATATCTGACATCTTAAAAAAGTGGCAAATAATTATATTGGTTATCGATTAAATTATAAACAAAATAAAATATGGATTGAAATGAGCCTAAATATTTTTTTTCTACTTTGAACCATTACTTATTTTGATTAAGTCACACGAGGGTGGAGCTATGACATGACATGACATCAGAACTAGAAATATATGTACATTCACACAACATCTGACCATTTACTGCATATATATCTAAATTTTCTCTGAGGCTAAGCGAGTGATAGGCCCTGTTCATATTAATCCATGACGCGAGTAGTTTGATGCTAATCTCCCTTGGCAATCGTCACGTGACTTGTTCAAGATGGCAGCGACCAGGCGGCTTCAGAAGGTAAATAAATGAAACGCCGTCTTTTCAGAGTTTCACAGTTTTCATCTCAAAATTTTTTCAATATCATCGTGATTTTTGTTTGTTCTTGTTTTATATCTGGTACATAAGAGTACCACAGTGAAGTTTTTATCAATTTTTAAGGCGTGTCTTTTGGGAGAACAACGAAGAAATCGAAAGAATATTTCGTGTACATTCATTGATTGTTCTAGGTTAAACATGATATGAAATTTTCTGGTAGGGGTTATGTAGTTTATCAGTAAATTTGATACTGTTATTAAATTTGAGCATTGTGTACATTGAATTCGTAAGGTTTTTTTTAAATTTCTCGCATCACTAATAGACCTGATGTAAAACCGGTTGAGTTATGTAACTAGAATTTGATATATTATTCACATCCAGGAAATACTGCTTGTTATTCGGCTAGTAGTTTCCTAAATTGTCATTTTGTTGAAGAATTGTGGTATTGGATTCAGAAATCACTCCAATCAGAATAAACTTGTAATCTAATGAGTGAAGATGTGGGACTGTAGCTTTATAGTTACATAGGATGCTTGCTTTGGAACTGGTAGGCCTGGGTTCAATTTTCGATGCAAGCACCTTGTGAAACCTGAGACATTTAATAAAGGTGGCTGTTCCTTTGCCAAACATTCGGCATTAGAAGTGAAAGTCGTGTGTTTTTCAGATTTTGAACAGAGGTCCCTTGTCATGATAGGTGTTGCATGGCATGATAAAAACTCCAGGGATTGGCATTAATGGTTGTTGATTGCCCAGGGCAAGTGAAAATCCAGTTCAGACAAGTGAAATTCGATACACACTTGTGCGATAGGCAAGTGATTATTTCAGTAGGAAATGTGATTATTTTAATTGCTTCATAAATTATTGAATATTAGAAAATAAAATCAACTCCATACTTTTCGTTTTCTTTATAGAATTATCGAATTCTTTAACTAGCAAAAGCCCTATCACCTCAGTGACCAATAACAGAACACAAAAAGGATCTACTCGCGCCAAAAATGACCCAAAGAAAACCCAACCATAAATTCATTCCCCGGAAAAAATACAGGAAACTGAAACCATTCATTTGGTGGAGGTATATAGATGACATTTTCTTTATTTGGACGAACAGCTGCGAGGACCTACATTCCTCCATGTCTCGTCTAAACGAATTCCACCGAACAATCAAATTCACATATGAACATTCCACCACAGAAATTAATTTCCCGACATTTCACGTCACAATCGAATACGTCACAATCACATTCCAAACAGGATATTTCTATCACGCCGTTAAAACAACAAACAACATTTATCAACGTCTTAGAATCGAGGAGGCTTTTATACATATTTTTAAAACCATACATCCATTAAAATTAGGCTTAAACCAGAAATATGCCTGAAGTCAAATATATGAAACAGAATCCAGAGAAAAATAAAACAATGAACTTCAAAATCAACTGTATTACATGCGACCGCAAATTCGTCAGGATATCTAACTTGAGAAGGCATTTTGAACAAATACACAGTTCTATCATTACAAGATGGAATTTATGGACTCTTTTTAAGTTTTAATCAATAAAATAAATATCAGTGTCCATTACATATAACTTTCACAAAGATTTATAAAGTATCTTAACGTATTTGTATATACATGTTTTTATGTTGCAAAGTAAAAATACCAAAGATGTCAGATAGTTAAATTAGTCAAGAACAAACTTCAAAAGAACAAACTTATATTTTGACCTATTCCTTTCATCTGGGATGAAATCAGATAGTTTACATTGTATAAGTTATCATATTACTCCAATATAGATATATTAACCATATTAGTTTGGAAGCCAAAAAAAAAAAGATCTTCATTATTAGTATGTTTATACTTTTAAAGAATTTAATCGGTCTGAATTTGTAATGGACCTCCAGGACCTAGACCTTTGTGGACCGAATTGGCAAAAGGCCAAAACATTTTGCAACATGTGTACACAGCTAGCTAGTGCTGGGTACATTCTTATTTTTACCCAATGGAACTCCTATTGCAGTCTTTGTCCAAAAAAATTAGACTGGACTGATAAAATTCAATTTTATAGTATGACAACATTCTTCATGTGCAGTGTGATTATATCAATTAGAATATTCAATATGTTGTGAAATTTTTCGCATTCACTGCTGTTGCTATTTTGGATCTACTAAATGGTCTTAGAGTTGGGATGTAAAACTGTAGAAGAGACCATTTGTTATAAGACCCAATTTAAAATCATTGCATGCATAGTATATAATTGTCATTTCTAATGGTTTGTACAAATGATTTAATAAATGTTTATTTATTTGTAGGAACTTGGGGATCTGAGGAAGAGTGATGGAAAAATTTTCAGAAATATTCAAGTGGATGAATCAAATATCTTGCTGTGGCAGGGTCTCATAGTGCCAGTAAGTTTTTGGGGGTGCAATTTTACAATAACTTGGATATAGAATGTATATGCCTTAATATTATGTTCTATAATAAGTAATCCATAAAGTGTGAAGAAAACTCTGTGCTGATTAATGAGCAGTTTAATGAGGTATAAATATGAATTTGATACAGAACTCAGCATTAGTGTTTGAATATTGGTGACCAGCTGCTTTATTGGTTAGACAAGAACATGTGCCAGATCAGACAAGTTAAAATATCTTAAACACAAGAAATTACTGAATTGCTGAACTGAGAAATAGTGTAAAGATAACAGTGAATTTTTATTTTATTTCAATAAGACATTTCTTCATGAAAGTTTCTTAAAAAGTTATATGTAATTCTGATCAAGTGAATACTGTAAACGTATTACATTTGGCGTGTACGATATTTGGCGGAAATCGTTTTTTCAACAAGTTAGCGTAGATTTGATTTAGCGCATTCCTGAATTACTTTAAACATCTAGATTTACGGATGGCATTTAGCGATGTACTTGATTTAGCGGAAGCTGCGTTCTGACAAAAGCGCTAAATAGAATACACAGCCAAATGTAATACATTTACAGTACTTTCTTTTTGTTTTCTCCACATAAAGCAGTCTGTCATGTACATGTTCAAGTTAATTTTATGATAGTTTCTGCTTTTGAGCCTTGTGATTTTCATGTATGAAGAAAAATTATTTTAATTCATGATTTATAAAATTGTTTTTGTCATTTTCAGGAAACCCCTCCATATAATAAAGGAGCATTTAAGATAGAAATAACATTTCCAGCAGAGTATCCATTCAAACCACCCAAAGTAAATTTTAAGACTAAGATTTATCATCCAAATATTGATGAAAAAGGACAAGTTTGTTTACCAATTATAAGTCCTGAGAACTGGAAGCCAGCCACTAAAACAGACCAGGGTAATGATTTTGGATTTCATTCATTCAATCTTGTATAGAAATATGATTTGTTTACCACATATATAACAGACTATGTATTTTGTAACTTAGTGATTAAATATTTATTATTCTCAAATAGGTATGTAAACTTCTAGTCCCTATTTTGGCCCAATGGGGATGGTGCAAACAGCTTGAGTTTACACTAGACCAGGATGCTTGTATGTTAATTTTACAAACTGTGGTTCTGAGAAGAGTATTTCTAAAAGAATTTTCCAAAAATAAACATAAAACCTCTACTGTTAAAGGATTTTCATATATATATATATATATATATTTACCTGCTCTCTTATCCATTAGGCAAGTAAAGTCTGAAATTTACTCACAATTCTTTGTTATGTAAATAAGGCTTGTGCCATGTTTTTATTTACATAGGTTAAATACTTGTAAAAGTTTCATTTAAAGCAGATTTCTCAAATTACAAGTCAATTCTGAACACAATTAAACAGTTTCTAATGTTTGTCACATCTCATTTTTTTAAAACATGATAGTTTAGGCCACATCAAATCGATTCTCTGGTTCTCAGACACCGCCACCCCCCCAAAAAATTGGCCACTGACACAAGTTTATTACCGCCCCGGAAAAAAATCACCGCCGCCTGTATTTGATTCGTTAAAATCAAATTCATGTTTTGGCGCCAAAATCGTAAAGCACCTTGCTGAATAAGACATGCTGCTTAGTTGATGTAAACAATATGGCGACAGAAACAGTTCTTGTCAGCATTGAGATTATTTTTAACTCAAAACAGATTGTTTCATGGACAATTATACCGGTAGACTCGTCCTTGACAGTTGATACGCTTTCCAAGAAACTTCTGGGCAATGAATTTAAAGAAATTGAAACCATGAAGGAACAAATTAATGAAAGCAAGGCCGAGTTGAAGTATGACATTTTCGTAGGTCGAAACAAAACGGCTGACAGCGATAAGGTTTTTTCAACAGTTTATACATTTTATTTACAATTCATGACCATGCCAAACATTTACAGGAAGTAGTTTTTGGTATACTTCAATAAAATGATAAAAAACATACTATTTTGTATTCACTTTATTTGCATAAAGATCTACAATATAAAAGCATGACATACATATAAAACAAGACAAGAAACAGAATGAAAAGAAGCTATACGCTGTTGAATACTATTTGTAAAACTCTAACTTTCTTCACAACATAAAAAACCCACGGACAAAAAATCCCTACCCATTTGTGACATGGAGATAAACTGAAAAACTAAATCCCCTACCTACCTACCCATTCTTTGAAAAACAATTGTCTGAGAACCAGAGAATCGATTTGATGTGACCTTATGTTAAGCAATCTATATGTAAACAAAATCAAGGCAATGGTCTTGTTTACGTTTCAAAGAATTGTGAGTGTTTTATCTCACTGGTAACTCAACAACTGACATCAAAATTTTTGCTGACCATTAGAAATACCTCAGTTAAGCATTGCAAACATTAAAAATGGGAAAATAAAATTTGACCATTAGAAATACCTCAGTTAAGCATTGCAAACATTAAAAATGGGAAAATAAAATTTGAAAATTTTCAGTTCATATTGTATCCATGCCCCTTTAAGAGTTGCATTTTCATGAATCAGTAAGCTCTGCATGTTTTGATTTTAATTCATATTTTCATTGTGAACTTTGATGATTAGATATAAACTACATTGCCTGCGATGATTAAAGCAATTAGGCCTTCAGACAATCTGACTAAAGTACAGACCTATATTATTATAATATATTTAGTCAGATTGGCCTTCAGATACTGTTTATCTGATTTTAAGTGTATACATGTAGTGTAAGAATTATAGTTTTTATTGCCACATGAATCACATAGAAGACCCATTGCTAGCTGTGCTTAGCCAATTTTCACCGATATTCATTATTGCTGAGTAGGATCTAAACGGTAGGAAAACAAAAAATTGTAAATTGTGTGGCCCTTGTCTGTAAAAGATCCAAGGGATGGAGTTACAACTAATGTTTAAATATCTTCATTACTTTTCAACATCTAGTGACACAAACTAGGCGCAATTATATTGAGCATGGAATCATTAACCAAAATTGTAAAATTCATGGCCATTAGGTCAGGGATCCAGGGCAGCAATATATGGATCATTGTTTGAAAACACATTATGTTTAAAACATCTTCTCTACCCCTGAACGTCTAGCAAACAAACTGGATGCATAATTATGAATCACTCTGTCTGTCTGTCCGTCTGTCTGTCTGTTCAGATTCGTGTCCGGGCCATAACTTCTTTGTTCTTTGACTTAGGCATACCATATTTGGCACACAGGTGGATCACCATGAGACGATGTGTCGAGTACCTTCATGACCTCTATATGACCTTGACCTCAAGGTCAAAATTAAAGGTTTTTTACAATGGATTCGTGTCTGGGCCATAACTTCTTTGTTCTTTGACATAGGCATGCCATATTTGACACATGAGTGTATCACCATGAGACGATGTGTCGGGTACCTTCATGACCTCTATATGACCTTGAACTTTGACCTCAAGGTCAAAATTGATTATAGGGTTTTGACATAGTCATACCATAAGACATGGGTGTATCACCATGAGACTATGTGTCATGTACATTCATGACCTCTTCATGACCTTGACCTTTGATCTCAAGGTCAAAATTATAGGTTTATGCCATGGATTTGTGTTCTGACTATATCTTCCATTTTCTTCTACAAAGGCATACCATATTTTTACACTCAGGAAAGAGGTAATTTATACCTATTAACAACACCCTTTGGGAGATTGGGGTAAGCGGGGGGTATTCTTAGTGAGCATTGTTCACAGTACCTCTTGTTATATCAGGCATAGAGGCTTTTACCAAATTGTGAAGTTCATGGCCCCTGGGTGGGGGTTGGATCACAGAGTTAAATTTCTGTGCTTCTTATATTACACACACATAATGTATATAGAGTTGACACTTGCTTGTAAGAATGTACAGCAATATTGCTGATTCTACAGTAGGTGGAACATTTTTCATTATACAAGTTTGGAGGCAATTCACAATTTGTAATTTATCCGTGTAACTTATATTTCTATATCTTTTCCAGTAATACAATCATTAATAGACTTAGTTCGTGAACCTGAGCCAGAACATCCTCTCAGGGCAGATATTGCAGAAGAATTCACAAAAAACTATGCCAAATTTATGAAAAACGCTGAGGAATTCACTAAGAAAAATGCAGAAAAACGTCCAGCGGATTCATAATGTGAAAACTCGGCTTCTGAAGACAGGAGACCAGTTATGTTCAAAGAATGGAGATTTCTGGAAAAGCTATGTTAAGATGTGAACATTGACCTTCAGTTTCTTTTAAAAAGAACTGATTCAGAATTTCTTTGAGAAATAATGTCTGTACGTGTTCTCTTTTTGCTTTACAATAATTCAGCGACTTGGTAGGTTTTGTATACATTGTGTTTATTTATGATGGAAAAGTTGGTTTGCTTTTGAAAGTTTGTAATATTTTGGTTAATTTGCAACCTTCAATGTATTTAGAAAATATTTCCTTTGTAAGGATATAGACAGATTGATACACGCACTAACATAGGGATCCGAGTAATTGATTGTTCAATTTTGAAAACTAGAATGTGACTTGGGATAGAAAGAGATTGTGTTGTAAGCATTTCTTGATTTAAAATTTTTATTCCTTTCGTATTGTACCAGATAGTGTAAGTAAATGTAGTTCTGTTTATTGAAGTATTGTTATATAATTGGAGATAACATATCACATGATGGATATGTATTTTGATAGACTTTCCTGACACGATTAGTTGTAATTTTATGTCAATCAGCTGTGTACCTTTGTGGCATAACTAACACCATATGTACGTGTAAATTTCTTCTTATATGAATACTTCCTTTGTGTAATATGTAATAACACCTGGCGTCATATTCAAGGTACTACTTTTGAACTACATATTTTGTAGGGACTATTTCAAATTGAAAACAAATGAACAAGGTAAAACACAGTAGCAATTTGATCATTTCCTTATCGTTGATTTTCGAGGAACATTTTATTTTGGATAAACTACACGCATCTATAAAAAAAGAAATGAAATTGTATGTATATTGGTTATTGGAAGGTATTACAGATCTATCAAAATTAGTATTGTAGCTAAAACCTCGTGCAATGTTGTTTTTTTTCAATCACTACAAATCATTTTAATTAAAGTTAATATTGTCCCCTAAACTGATGACTCCTAGCAAGGAAAGTGATTCAAAATTGGTCAATTGCTTTTCAATTTAAAACATGTGCAATGTCATGACTTTTTACTCCTGGAATATTACCTAGTTGTTTCACATTATCATTTCAATGACAGACTAACTCTCCGCAGACTCAAAATACACATCTATGTATGCACCATGTCTTCTGATCGTGAACCTTATGTTGTAGCCACATGGACAGTCATATGCAATGTTTTCAAATTAAAAAGAATTCTGAGAAATAGTTTATTATTGTGAATATATTCATAGGGTATATACACTGTAGTAGAATAAAAGAACTCTCTTTCTCTATACATCAATGTATTTGACAATTGGTGAAAAGATCACGCCCACATTTCATTATAGTTGTAAAGGTAAAATAAAGGCACCTAATAAAATCTGGGCCACAGATGGAAGGAACCAGCCATCACAAAGAGTGGAATTGACAATTCTAAGCTACCTAAGGGGAGCTAGCAGCCATACATAAAAACGATTATGACAAAATTTACAATTAAAACAATGATATGAAGATCAACATTAATTTATAGATTTACAGTTTGTTCTGATATCTCATCTGATGAGACTTGCAAGCATTATGGAAATTAAAAATTTAGACATCTTTCATTTATCTTTTCAACTGTTATTAGTTTTGTTATTGACTGTCTACAGAAATCTATCGGGCTGATCAAACCCATTGATGATGAGGCACCTATGAAGAGGACCATACCATGATGGGAAAATTTATTTCTTGCAAATTTCGGCAGTGTCCGCCATATTACCATCTACCGTAGAATCATTTTTGTGGGTACTACTATCCCATGAATTTCAAACTGCAATGAAATGCACAATTCATATAATTTTTCAATGTTTTGAAAGCAACTCCACTTTATACCCCCAACAAAACTAACAATCCACATAAATTGGCTTTTACGAATCTTGAAGATTCAAAGAATATTTTGACTACCGATTTTCCATATAGAAATATAGTTGGCAATCATGAGACATATTCTTCTGGTATTCCATGACAGCGACATGCATTTGGTGAATTTATTATTCACAAATTTTCTCGAGAGTTCTAATGAAAAGTCTAGAATTGCAGTTGATAGCGCCATTACTTACGACTTTAAACATGCAAACCCACATACATTTAGTTGTTGATTGGGCTGCGAATCATGTACCTTATCGCAGGACTTTATTAATAGTAATTCCCTTGTATCAAATGTTTGCAATATATACCAGTAAGTCGTGCACAAATAACAAACAAAAGGCCAATGTGCCAAAATATCACCTGATTCAACTTGGCTCTGCTGTTGTTTACCTTTTGTAATTTGTAAAAGATATTTTTCAATCTTTATTTCTATGAAATTTTTTGACCCCATATTGTGCCCCAAAAGGTCATGGCATAACCAAACTTCAATTCACACAACATGGGGATGTCTTGATACCAACACGACATTGCTGTTCTGGAGCAGATTTTGAAAGATTTTCTTTCCTGTATACATAGTAACTATTCTTGGCAGAGATTTGGCTGGATATTTGGACTGACGCTTTCACTGAATCTCGGAGCAGTCCTTCATAATTCATAGCTGGAAATTTACATTCAGTTTGGTCAGTTCTAGGAATTGCTGTGCACTTTGGTGACACTGCTGTTCGCTTTGATTTGACTAACTCTATTAATTTTGCATTGCTTACTGCATAGGTATGAAAATTTCAAAATAAAAACAGTCACTAAATATTCTGTTCAAATTGCCATGAAGGAATTGTTTATCCCCTAAGAGTTCCTATAGTCCATTTTTCTTCATCAGTGATATACAGTAGGTATGGGCAGTTACTACACTTGAATCCACATAACATAATGATGCATCAATATCACTATTACCAACATGGCCTTGTTGTTTTTTTCATTTATTCATACATAATGTGAAATTTGCTCCAATTTAACTCCAGGTCCATAATTTGAAGAAAAAAAACCTTGATTCAACACAACTTGGAAATGCTTGCATATTAATAAAAAGGTGAAGATAACGAACATTGATCAATCTGATAACACCTATAAGGAATATAAAATAAAGACTTGGGCAAACATGGACACCTGAACAAACCAGAGGTAGAATCGGGTGCCTTGGAGGAGTAAGCATCCCCTGTTGACCGGTCACACCCACCCTGAGCCCTATATCTTGATCAGGTAAATGGAGAAATCCTTAGTAAAAAATCTGGGTGTAAAGAATGGCTTGGCATCTGGTATGAAACCTGTCGGACAGCATTTGACCCAATTATAGGTTGTACTGGCAAACTAGATCATTATAACGATGACAGAATTTGCGAAATGATGACTTTAAATGAGACTGCTGATACCCCCATAACATCAACTCATTCGTCAGTAGCCTGCACCTCAATTTAAAAACTGATCATACACAGAACAAGCTCTTGCGTATCGAATTGGTTGAGAGACAAACACCATATGCAAGTGATAATGGAATATTGCTACATAATATGCAAGTGCTAGCACTAAAAGTTCAAAAGTTATGGTCGAGGATAAAGTTTTTGCAGACCAAAAACTACCTCTGATTATGGTGGCATAAAAAAAATTCAAGGAAGCTTACATCTACATGTATTACCTTTGTTGATATTGAAAAAGGATTTTTTTACAATGCCCCCTTTTCTATTCAAATTATGTAATCTTTTGCACCCTATTGAAGTTCAGTAATGGCCTCATGGGTCATGGATTTCACATACATGTATAACAATATTGCATACTAATTATGCCTAACATGTCCTTTGGGGTCAAGCGGTTGGAAAACACTTCTATCTATCATAGACTGCACAAACTTTGATTGGCACCCAGGGGAAACAAGAGGTACTGTGAGCAATGCTCACTAAGAATACCCCCCGCTTACCACAATCTCCCAAAGGGTGTTGGTAATAGGTATAAACTACCTCTTTTCTGAGTGTAAAAAACAAATGGCATGACAAATCGAACCATATTGCTACTTTGATGTCCAGTGTGCTTGACCTTTGACCTTTTGACCCCAAAATCGATAGGGAACATCTTCATCCCATGGGTAGTCCATATGTATGATATGGTGACTGTAGGTGGAAAGGAAAACGCTTTAGAGCCCGGAAACCATATTGCTACTTCCATGTCCAGTGTGCGTTACCTTTGACCTTTTGACCCCAAAATCAATAGGGAACATCTTCATCCCATGGGTAGTCCATATGTATGATATGGTGACTGTAGGTGGAAAGGATAACGCTTTAGAGCCCGGAAACCATATTGCTACTTCGATGTCCAGTGCGCTTGACCTTTGACCTTTTGACCCCAAAATCGATAGGGAACATCTTCATCCCATGGGTAGTCCATATGTATGATATGGTGACTGTAGGTGGAAAGGATAACGCTTTAGAGCCCGGAAACCATATTGCTACTTCGATGTCCAGTGCGCTTGACCTTTGACCTCAAAATCGATAGGGAACATCTTCATCCCATGGGTAGTCCATATATATGATATGGTGACGGAAGGTGGAAAGGATAATGCTTTAGAGCCCGGAAACCATTGCGTCTGCAGACAGACAGACGACCCGATTCCAGTATACCCCCCCCTCCCCCCCACAACTTGTTGCGGGGGGTATAATAAATTTTCTGTGCATTTGTGCAACAAATGGAAAACATTTTAATGGAACAAAAAGTTTTAATTTTTCTCTCTAAGGACAGATTTTATTTTCAACAATTTAATATTTATTTCATTGCACAAAATGTATAGATACAAACTAAAAGAAGGAAACCACATTCTGCAGTCAACTTGCATTAAGATATATTGATATGGTACCAAAATAAACTATATCTACGAATCTCATCAAACGTTTACTATTTCTAAAAGGAGGCAATACATTTTGGTCTACAGCCCAGATGACGCCTCGCCTCCTCTTAATTATTTCCCTTTGGAAATGAGCTCGACCGTTAATTGTATATTTTTGTACCACGAGTTCGGTTGAAAATACTCCTTTAGAAAATGCATAAAAGAACTAGTGGCCCATGGGCAACAATGCTCGCATGATTCACCTTGGCCCAGCTATTCTTTATAAGATTTTTTACCCTCTTTAATTCAATGATAAATTTTTGACCCCATATTAAGCCCTAATTGTTATGATTTTACCACACAATATGGGGATTCTTCAAAATTAATAAAATTAATCTGGCCATGCTGTTCTGGAATCCCCAACTTAACCCAAGGGTTCATGAAAAAAAAAACCAGTGAATTCATACAACTCGGACAAACTTTTATATTGACATGATTTAGTGTGGTTCTGATACTCTTCAAAAGACTGTTTTCAAATTTCCTTTATACAATAAATGTACATGTATTCTCCAATAAAACTTTGAATCCCTATTGAAACCCAACCCAAGTCAAATATGAATCTGCACTAAATTAGAATGCTTACTTATCTAAAAATATGACAAATCATAATCAGTGGGTTTCGAAAAGGGATTTTTCAAAGATGATATATATTCCAATGCCAAATTTTGATCCCCTATTGAGACCCCATCCTACAACCTATCAACCCCCACCCCCCGAGCTACTAGTCATGAGAAGATTTCTAAAGAATTTTCTCATATATTGTCATGTAAAAGTTTTATCTCCAATTGTGACCCCCGCCCTACTCTCCAGGGCCATGATTTGAATAAACTAGAATCTGCACTACCTGAGGATGTTTGCACATTGATATGACTTACCATGGTCCTGCTGGTCTTGAGAAGATGATTTTGCCTTCATATATCACCATGTAAAATTTTGATGCCCTATCCTACAATCCGAGGCCATGATTTCAATAATCTTGAATCTGCACTACCTGTGGATGTTTGCATATTAAAATGACTACTCGTGGCACTTTTGCTCTAGAGATTCCCTATTGTGGCTCCATCCTAACCCCAGGGACCATGATTTGGATAATTTTGAATCTACACTCATTATGGAAGCTTTTGAAAAAAAGTCTTTTCTGGTCCAGTGGCTCTTAAGAAGAATTTTTTTAAAAGATGCCACCATATTTTCTCGATTTATTTCTTAATTATCTCCCTTTTCCCCATTCATTTAAGCAACCTTGAATCCCCTTCACATAAGACTGCATTATGACAAGTTCTTCTGGAAAAGAAGTTGAAAATGTTAAAAGTTTACAGAGGAATAGATGGACGTCGGACAAAATGGGATCAGAAAAGCTTACTTAAAAACTGAGGTGAGCTAAAAAATGAGAATATTTAAACAAATGTATGAGACATGAAATTCAAAACACAAACTAGGTACATGTAATTAATCATTTACAATAGCATGCATCTATAATTATAGGACCCTAAACTTATTACAAACAAAAATATGAAAATCCTGAAGACCAATACTCTAACAACTTTATACAAAGAATATAATTTGCCTCTGTTTATCCATCGTACACCACGTGGAAAATCACCACTTATTGAATTAACAAACAAAAGACACATCACAGAACACATTTTAAAAACACCATCTCCTTTCATCCACATTCTCCACCTTCAGCATGCAGTCGGATCCTCACACAAACATTCCCCACTTTTGCTCACTGATGAAATGAGTTTCATATCCCAGTTTTAGCACAGTAACAAGTTAGTTATTAGGAAAACGAAAAATATTAATTTCCATCATCTTGCTGCTCTGGTCTTTGCGGTTCTCCCCAGTTGAACCCCCCTGGGCGGTCTTCTGGGAGAGGATTGTAATTGGGATCCTCAGGAGGGCCTTCTAAGAGGTAGGTTCTACAAAATGAAATCAAAATGTGTACTCAAAACTCAACATCAGTTACATCTATAAGAACCAAAATTAAATCAGTGATCAACAATTGGGTAATAATTAATGTTAATTAAAGCCATTATAATGCAAATAAAAGATGTTATAACGTAACTCTCAAAGTGAAATATTCCAAAAAAGGGCAAACTTATGAGGCATTCTAACACAATAAAAAGATAGGACATGAATCAAAGGTGTTATAATGTATGCAAGAGGTCTAACAACATGAATAAAAACATGAAAACACGAAAGAAGACACAATAATCCAAAGAAAGGTACAAGTGACTCCTCTGCAATTCTACAATAGAATTTATTTTAAGTATAATCTGTATTCGGGGTGGATCCCGAAAATTGTCCAAGGGGAGGGGGGGGGGTCATCCAAGATGGTACCTTTTTTGCCCCCCTCCCAAGAGGATTGCAAACCCCCAAAACCTATTATTAATCAATTTTGTTAAAAAACACTCCCCTTCAGATCTGCCACTGAGAAATTATCAACACTATTTTATCCCATCCCACAATGACAGATTACAGTAGTTTATATAATCTTGAATATTTAAATCAAATTAGTGCATTCATATCAGTTGTTTCTATGGTGTCCGGATAGGGCCATTTGCAAAAGCGTGACAGCGCGTTAGTCACAACACGCTGTCACGCCAACAAGCAACGCGCCCTCATGACAACAAGCTTCGTGCAGACAAGCAACATGCCTTCGCGCTCTCACGACAACAAGCAACCCGCCTTCGCGCTCTCACACCAACAAGCAATGCGCCTTCGCGCTCTCACGCCAACATGCAACGCGCCTTCGTGCAGACAAGCAATGCGCCTTCGCGCTCTCACGCCAACAAGCAACACGCCTTCGCACAGACAAGCAACGCGCCTTTGAGCTCTCACAACAACAAGGAACGCAAATGGCCCTATCTGGACACCATATGTTTCCCACTTTGAACTGCAACCCCTCAACAACAGCGACATATCTGAACTGTAAATAATAGACATTACTGATAAATGGATCCAAAGAGTAGGACAGATGGGGAGTCCTTGTTCATCATTTTATTCAGCATGTATACATATCAATCAAATGTTCTTCAAATCAAATACAGAGCTTCGGACCCTACACTACCATGAGGTTTGCAATGTATCAATACTTTTCAACATATTAATTACCTTCATGAAGTAAGAGTGTTTTGCTGACGGGTATGTATGTACTATACCCCCTAATACCGTTAAAAAAAAAGCTTGGATCATGTGCAGTGATCCAAGCACATTGAGAGTAGGTGCTTAAGTACCTATGCACCTGTAACTGTCAGATACTTTTATTCATGGTCCCAAAATACCCTTTTGTATTTCAAATAGATTTACACGACTGCTGGAATATCTCTATCACTTTTCAAGTCAAAGGTCACCAGGTTCTAGACATATATACACCAATCATTGTCCGTATGACAACTAGCAGGGAAGATCATAACTGACTGAATACAGTGCAAGAGCTTTCTACATACACCAGATACACCCTTTGTTCTCCTGACATAACTATGAAATCCCCATTTGGCCTGTAGATTTCTGGATAGTTATAACCAGCACACAAATCCTAACTCAACAACTAGACAATTCTTTATTCCATAGTTATCAAATTACTATCAAACTATTAAATAACCCTCTTCTGATTTCCAGGTCAAAATAATACCTTTCTACTGTTGTCTGACTGATAACTATACAGGAAAAATGTATGTAATAAACTTCATAACTGTATTATGGGTGATAACTAGTAATGACCCAGACAATTCAGGTCAACCATGCCAGCAGAACAACGATCACCTAAAATATTAGGGAAAGAGAGGCACATGTGTTTCTACAAATATTCATTGTTTCTTTAAGCATGGTTATACCTGTACACTTAACTATAGTTGTATAAATCATACTCACAAAATCCATGGAGTTTTAAGAAGCTTAAAACCACCATGTTGCTTGGGGAACACATCCTCTAAAAAGTAATAGATATGACCGACAGCAATCCCTGCAAGTAGAATACTCGGTTATACTCTGCATCAGGAGACTAAAAATATTATCATTTACAGAAAATAGTTCTGTAAATTAGACTGAGAACACTCTACCAGTCTTATTCCACTACAGGTACATGTATGCTGAATAACAAATGATAGTTAAATAAGCAATTATTAAATATTGCAAATTTTCATAACACAACATTAAACATAGACAACAATTTACGAGAATTTTCATCACTATGAATTTTTAAAAAAATATATCCTACCCATCAAATCAACAATGACAGAATTTCCCAGCAAAACAGAGAACCCCAGCAACACCCATGGAAGATATGGTGCATGAAACGTCATCAATCCAAAGAAATTCATCCTCACGTAAGGGTTTCGTCGACTCCATAGATACACTAGCATAATAGTAAATGCACTGCCCAGAAATACTATGTTCACAAAGAAACCCAATATCTGAATACAGTTAAGGTAGAAATCACATTACATGCAGCGAAGATTCACAAATTCAACATGCTGATTTTGTGTTGAATTTATGTTTATTCATAGTTTCATGTATACAAAATATCTTAAAAGATATGATATAAACAAGGTTGTACATCCCTCAAATCCTAACAATCGGAAAGAGTGATTTGAATCATTTACATTGAGCTCATATTTTTCTTTCAATGTTTCAATAACATTGAATATTTTATGTGCAATTTTCAATGATTTCATGTTAATATAACCCTGCACAAAATTGCCGCTGATGTAATGAGAAATTATAATTATATGCTTCTAACAGGATTAAAAACCCCACCCTCATATTCCATGAGCTAGTGTTCCTATGCTTTAATTGCCAGCACACCATTATCTTCAACTTGTATTGTTTTTGTTGATAAATTTCATATATAAAGCCAGAAGAAAAGTCCTGAGAATACATTAACTAAAATTAACTAAAATTTATAAATTATCAACAAGTAATTTTCTAATCAGATGAACACTGCTGAGAGATGTACATGTTCAATTTATATACCATATAACGGATATTTTCTGCAGTTGTTCATTTTTTGCGGATAGGACAAATCTGCAAAAATTACAATCGCAGAATATAAACACATGCATATAGGTACATATAGTTATAATGCAACCACAGAAATTGGAAATACAGAGTCTAATTTGCTACCATTTATAGATCAAATCGCAAAAATTTCCAACCACAGAAAATACCCATTATACGGTACAATGTAAAATATATAAATGTATATATTTAATTTGAGATTCACTATAAAAGTTCAAAGGATACTATCATTAATGTACAACCAAATAAAATCATGAAAAAGAAATCAGCTGTTTTGTTTCTAAACGATCCCTCCTCAAGCATTCGACAGTATCGATAAGCAAATATCATATTGAATAGGAAATTAAAACCAATCGGACCAAAGTACATGAAGTTCGTAACAAGGCGCCACACCTAAAAAATTGAATCAATATCGTTATGTCAAACATACAAGTACACAATGCATGGTTTCATAAGAGTGATATTAATGCTTTATGTTCTGTGTCAAACATACAAGTATACACAATGCATGGTTTCATAAGAGTGATATTAATGCTTTGTGTTCTGTGTCAAACATACAAGTATACACAATGCATGGTTTCATAAGAGTGATATTAATGCTTTATGTTCTGTGGTTATTAGTGGTGTAAATTGGTTCTGATGTATTGAAAATAATTAATATATATACTGACAAAGTACCAAATTTGTCATATTCCCTCACATTAAAAGTTACAAAAAGTTGCATCAAATATCAAACTTAAGATGCCATTCAAGTAATGGGTCATCTCGAAAAAGTTGGCTTTTAATTCGGGGTTTGCTTCATCTGCAAGTACCCATTGTCATCAAATTTTAATGACTGAAAATTATATTTTCCTTTGTATAAATCAATGTTATTAATGAACTATAATATGTTACAACAACACTGTAAAGTTTTTGATATCAGTTTTTACATTTGCTTACAAATTAATTCATAATACATACACCATAATAACATCACATTTCTCTGTGCACATTTTATGCAATTTTCAAAAGATCACTTCTAAAATTACAACAGCAGCTGCTGACATTTCTAAAATTTCTGCCATTTACTTAATCAAAATTGAGAGGAGAAATTGGCTTCATAAACAACTTTTGGAAAAACAGATAAAATAAAATTTATTTTAGAAAATATGTGAGGGTATGAACAAGGGTGCTTCGTGCCAGCATACTGATCATGCTCGCCATTGTTTAACTTGCGTGCTCAAGAGAGAGTCTCTACCATATCACTAGAAAAGCTAGCTCTCTAACGAGGCAGTATAAGTTCCCTCTTATACTGTTCGCTACACCCCCTAGGGGAAGCTTCAACCCGAAGCTTAATGTGAGTCCTCTCTGAGTGTTTGGCACCTGCTCAAAAATGGCATCTGCCATTCCCGATGACAACCACTGTCGTCTCTGGATGAATCCACAACCGTACTCAGAGCTCCGAAAAAACTCTACCTGAAGCAGGTCTCTCGCAAACACCATAGTCACTACACTGCCACCAATTTGTAACGTGTAGTGGTCACCCAGCCAAGTGCTGATCACGCTAGCCATTGCTTAACTTGTATGATCAAGAGAGAAACTCTACCACATGACAAGAAAAGCTAGCTAGCGAGGCGGTATAAGTTCCCTCTTATACTATTAACTGCTACAGCTATCTTGTGTAGTGATATATATGTGAGTGGATCAAAGGATCTACTTTTAATTACATTGTGTATGTGTATATATATACTCTTGAAATAAAATTTGAGAAAAAATATTCATCTGTTAACGGAAACACAACAACCCTTTTACTATTAGCCTCACACATGACATGTTGACCTAGTACCAATGCACCGTCCCGTGGTATCTTTTGCATTACAGTGGAATATTAATCATATGTACTTATACAGTACCTTTACTATTATTACATGTAATATTGTTATTTATTATATACCCATCAATGTATCGTTCGTTGATACTGTGGATTTAACAGCGTGTGATCCGGTTTTCCGGATCACCACACTGTGGTTTTCTGATTCCGTATCAGTATCCTCTGAAACTGATGCCGTCACAATGACGTCACAATGCATCAACGCAACATTATTTGTGGAAAATATTGACCGCGTCACAAAACAAAACTACGTACACAAAACATAATTTCATGGTATGTCTGTTTTTGATAATTTGGATTACATTTATCATCTTATAAATGTGGATTTAAAATGCAGAAGGGGGTATATAATAAATTTATCATTACTACAGTAACTTGATCCGAAGAGTTGGATCACGTCTCGTTGACAGGCGAGGATCATCAGATCAAACTCAACGCTACGCGTCTCGTGTGATCTGATGATCCGCGCCTGTCAACTCGACGTGATCCGACTCTTCGGATCAAGTTACTGTAGTAATAATATATATGTACATGTATATATATTTTCCTGTGTGTATTTCTGACTGTTTTGCATTAGGATACACGGTGGTACTTACATGTAATACATTAAGTATTATCATGTTCAAAATGTCTCATGTATGAACATTGCTCATACTAATAGTGCATATTTTGCTCTTGTTTTGTTCTTTTCTTTTTATTATCATTTTTTATAAACATTGCACATTGAAATGTCAACAATCATGTATGCTGTATGCCCGAGAGGGCCCTAATTTGGAAAGAACTCCTGATATGAAGCATATATGGAAAATGTTCATGAAGTCAAAATACTAGTTTCAATTACATAGGCTAATTCAAAGGTTTTTTGATCCTAGGTCAGTAAGATGTCTTTCGTTTAACAAAAGAGCATTAATTGCATCATCGAAATTACATAAATATATTGATTGAATAAATATTGTTTAACATCCCTCTCGAGAATATTTCACTCATATGGAGACGTCACCACTGCCGGTGAAGGGCTGCAAAATTTTGGCCTATGTTCGGCGCTTATGTCCATTGAGCAGGGAGGGACCTTTATCGTGCCACACCTGCTGTGACACGGGACCTTGGTTTTTGTGGTCTCATCCGAAGGACTGCCTCATTTAGTCACCTCTTACGACAAGCAAGGGGTACTGAGGACCTATTCTAACCCAGATCCCCACGGGATAGATATATGGACAACACTAAACTATATATATATCTATTAATTACATCTTGAATGAACTTTTCAAATTTTATTTATTACCTGATATTTTGTGAATATTGCATCTGGGTTGAAGTAGATCTGAAGCGGTGAAATAATATCCAGTTGCTATAAATCAAAATCAAATCAAATTAGAGATGACAATCAAAGCTAAACTATTAAAAACTTTAGAGCCTCTTCCAGAGAATCGAATCAAAGTGAAATTAAATTATTGGTGACAATCAAAGCCAAGACAAAGTCTAGAGCCTCTTCTAATTCTATACTTTTAGTGCAATGTGTCTCTGTCTCTAGCAGAGGCAGAAACATTGTAAATTCAGTGAAAGTAGAATAATTGTTAAACTGAAAGAAACATACTACGGCGATTGTTGTCAACACACAAGCTGTTGTATAAGCTCTAGTGATCGGTGGCATTTCCATGTATTCTTGTTGAAATGTGTGCGCCATTCTGAAAATTTCTTTTCACTGCTTAGACTGTGGTAAATGTCAGAGTGGAAATACAAAGAGTAAATTCGGGAAACTCAGCTGCGAGTATCACGTATCACTACGCATGCGTTCTTTTGAGAAATTATTCATTAAACCGTACACAATATCATTCCAAGATTTTTATTCATGTAAAAAAGATAAGCGACAACTTGTTAAAGAATTTTCTACCATCAATTGTCAAATAATTATGGCGACTCGTCAGATGATTATGGCGACTCGTCAGATGAGTATGCCGACTTGTCAGATGATTATGGCGACTCGTCAGATGATTATGGCGACTTGTTAGTTAGTGTTATGTTAATGTTATCTCTGGCTATGTCCTTCAATTCGACATTGCATTATCTATTAACTATGATGATTTCCATTCATATATGTCGATTCAATATATATCCAAGTGAACTAGAAATAAAAAACACACCACAGAGTTGTCCAGTTCTGCTTCATACTTAGATATTTTATTGAAAGTAGATATTAACGGCAAACTAACAACTCAACTTTATGACAGATTTCAGTTTCTCCATCATCAACTTCCCATATCTATGTAGCAATATTCTATTATAACCATATGGTGTTTACATCTCTCAACTGATTCGATACACAAGTGCTTGTTCTGCGTATTGTCAGTTTTTAAATCGAAGCAAGCCACTGACAAACAAGTTGGTGGTGCCTGCAGGGGTACCAACAGTCTCGGTTAAAATCAGCATGTCGCAAATTCTATGGTCGTTATATATAACGTTTTAGTTTGCCAGTAGTTGTGCTCTGTACAGACACATCAGATGTTTCGCTGATGCCATCCAGCTTCAGGAGGATCTGATCAGTTTACAGAAGTGGGAGGCTGACTGGTTCATGGAATTCCACCCCAAGAAGTGCCAGATCCTGAACATTACCAACAAGAGGAAGATCATAAGCCACCAATACCATATACATGGCCATATCCTCGAAGTAGTGGATTCAGCGAAATATCTTGGGGTCCATATACACAAGAACCTGAAGTGGAACCGCCATATTGATCAGGTTGCAAAAAAGGCAAATAACACCATTGCCTTTTTGCGGAGGAACATACAGCAGTGTCCACGTAACACCAAGGCACTCTGCTATACAACCCTGGTCCGGCCAGTCACAGAGTACGCCAGCGTAACATGGGACCCTTACACTGCCGACAACATCCAGAAACTGGAGATGGTGCAACGGAGAGCTGCCCGCATGGTAAATTTTGATTACCGGACAACTAGCAGTGTTTCCGCCATGCTTGCCCATCTAAATTGGACATCCTTACAGGAGCGCAGAGCTAAGGCAGTGATGATGTGCAGGGTAGTCAACCAGTTGATAGACATACCATCATGACCTATCCTGGTACCGACCAACTCGCTGAGAGGCAACAACATCAGCTTCATCGTACCGTATGCAAGGACTCTAATATACCAGAAATCTTTCTTCCCTGATGGAATACGTATCTGGAATGCTTTACCATCCGAAGCAGTCTGTGCAACATCTGTGGACAGCTTCAAGTTCCAGATACAGAACACCACCATCAGACGTTAAACCTACCGGTCGTTTTTAACTGCACTGTAAATCTGTTGTTTTTAACCTGCACCTGTACAGTCGTCTTTGCACCTCGTGCGCCGGTATGAGTTTACGCCAAGAGCGGTAATGTACCAAAATGGAAGAAGAGGAATACAACCTGGCATTGGGTCAGATGCTGTCTGCCGTGTTTCATGCCAATTTTTAGGCCGTTCTTGGCACACTGATTTTGACTACGGATAACTCCGTTTACCTGATCAAGTTATAGGGCCCACGGCGGATGTGACCGGTCGACATGGGGTGCTTACTCCTCCTAGGCAACTGATCCCACCTCTGGTATATCCAGGGGTCCGTGTTTGTCCAACTCTCTATTTTGTATTGATTATAGGAGTTATGAGATTGATCGCTGTTTGTTATCTTCGCCTTGCTAGCCAAAGGTTTTCGGCCCACTCCCCTTTACTCTTTATTGCGATTCCCATGCTTTGCGCGGGTTTGTTACGAAAACAGTGTTTGTCGCATCATTTGACAAAAATTCTGAATTTCTAAGTCTAATATAGATTTGATAATTTAGAACTTTTATATGTGTTAAGTAAAATTCTTAATCATTCTTAATCATTCAAAACTAACGCATTCAAAAATATGTGGATTTGGTTGAAATTAATGAAAACGATTGCAGAGAGCATCGAACAGAGAATTAACATAGGTATCTATGACAATGAATGGGAATAGCATAGTGTTTTTCATCATGCAGTCTACAGCAAGACCACTGAGCTTACTTTCAAGAGTTTAAAGCCAGGAAGGCGTGGCCCTCATAAACTCCAAGGACGCAAGATTAAGAGAAGCTAGGGCCTATATACAGTAAGGACGCGCGCAGAGAGCAAACAACGCGGTCTTGAAAACAGAATCAAGAATTTGCCACAAACACATTGAGGAAATTGTCCGTAGAGGAAAACAAGGCCTTGGCAAAGAGGCAGCAAATAGATAGCGGGAACATCAACAAGAGATAGGATCCAACAGGAAGACAAGGTATTGGCACAGAGTCAACAACTAAATAGCAGGAAGCATCAGCAAGAGATAGGATCTAACTGGAAATAAAGCAACAGGAAGAAGAGGCGAAATACATCCAGGCAAAGGAGACGAGAAGCCAAGAAAATTGGACCATATGGGAAAGGGAACATATATAGGGCACTGCAATGGAGCGAGATAGGGAAATAAGGAAATATAAATTTTTCCAACTGTAATCCGTGCTAAGAGCGGTGTATAGTTTGCTGCAAACACCAACAAACCTAAGAATTTGGGGAATTACAGAAGACTCGATGTGTCCACTTTGTCACAAGCCACCAAACTTTGTGCACGTTTCATCATCATAACATATTTCTCTAAGGTAGGGAAGGTATAGGTTGGGGCAGGACCAAGTAGTCAAAGAATTAGCCCACACAATAGAGATGAAGTGGAGGAATTTGAATCAAAACACTCATATCAGCCACGGTTTGTTAACTTTGTCAGAAGTGGAGATCACAACACAGCGCAGAGACGGCATACTAAGTATGGCAAGAAACGGGAAGGTGTGAGTCAATATTTGTAAGAAGCTATATTATTCCCATTCATAATAGAGACAACACAACGACCTGCTAATATCTGAAGACAAGAAACTGGTGGTGATAGAACTGACAGTACTCTGGGAAACTCAATGTCTGAAGGCCCGTGGACAAACAATTGTAAAGTATGTCGATCTGGTGAATGACTGGAAAAAAGAAGGATAGTAGACGTGGAAGTTCCTAGTCGAAGTTGGGGCACGGGGTTCCCCAGCAGCATCACGTTGGAAGATGATGGCAGCACTGATATTGAGTGGACGAACAGGGAAACGTGGCTGTAACAGCCGAGAGGTCATCGAGCTGATTGTGGCTACAAAGAAGCCTGACTATGGGGGGTAGGTGACTGATCCCATTCTGCTGTCCCGTCATTCTGAGGACTTTTCAGGGTAGGGAATGAAACGTCTGGAGACGGATGGACATGGCTGATGACTCGATTGTTCAGTGGCAACAACACCACAACTGTTTCAAGTACTTGTGGGTCTGAAGAACCAATGGCGTTCAGGAAAGATTAAGTGATAACCTTGAAAGATTGGTGACTCTTGGAGAGACATCTGGCGTCCAGGAAAGACTAGGACGACCAAGGCATGGATCCCAAGGGACTGAAAATCAATCAGAAAATCAAATGTGGAACTGGTAAAATGTAAGGGGAACGCACAGCAGTTGCTGGTCAGACGGAGGAGAACCACACTCTGGACCAGAACCATAGAACCGAGGACCTTCAACCAAATGTTTCAAACCAGGGAATCAGGGGGGAACCAAGTGGTGAATCTAGGGTTACCTGGAGAACCTTTAAGGCGGTGTGAAAGAAAGGATAAAGGGGCCATCAATGATCATCAATGAATGGAAAAAGTTTCACGAGGATATGGACAGACTCCTTAAGCTGACACTCATTGGATCAGCATCAGGAAAGAAAAATTGACCACCAAAGATGCAGATCACAAACATCCGCTAGACACCCCGAACTCTTGCAAATAGATATAGCGAATCAGGGATGAAGAACGGGTAGGGCTATCCGAACTAAGAAGCGGCCTCAAGGGGAGATTAAAAAAGGCGAGAAAGCATGATAAAATCAGAAAGAACAATTTAGACGGACAGAAAGAGAACGGCTTTCATCAGGAACCGTTACAAGTTTGCATCAAGGTTGGGTTGGGTTTTTTTTTGGGGGGGGGGGGCTGGAAAGCTAGTTAAACCTAAAGTAGAGGTTGAAAAACATCCGAAGGAAACATATTCAAATGCAATAAGAGACGAACCACTTAGAGAGAAAAAACAGAATTGAAGCAGCATTACCACCCCCAGAGACCTGTAGACATTAAAGAACCATCGCTGAAGGAAGTTAGAGAAATGCTAAGGAAAGCGAAGGCAGAATCAACACCAGGACCAAATGGAATTTCATACAAGGCCTACAAGAAATACCCGAAATTTCTCAACAGATTACGGAAACCTAGGGAAGTTATTTGGAGGAAAGGTCGCATACCACCTGACTGGCAAGTAGCAGATGGATTGCTTTGTGCCAAAGGAGTAGAACTCGAAGATCATGTATTTCAGGACCATATCATCCCTCAATGTGGAAGGCAGGATCTTTGCAATGATTACAAGACGACTTCCTACATAGTGGAGAGTGGATACATCGGTGTAGAAAGGAGAAATTCCAGGATTCCCAGAATGCTTACAGGACATCAGTATATCATTTCTCAACTAATCAAGGAGGCGAAAGGGACAAAGTGGACTTCATTCTGTCTGGCAAGGTCCAACAACCGCATATAGTACAAATGCCCACAAGCTTATCGAGATAGCGCTTCAGCACCATCATCTCCACGATGCTAATTTATTATCTCAGAAGGAATCATGCATGATTCGGAGTTGAAGACTGCATAACAATATGGCCACGGCTAGAGAGAAATTAAGGGATGGTGACTGGATGCATGTATTTGTTACGTTTGTATAGTTGTCATGGCAATGAATCTATGGCTACAGACCTACAACTTGATAAAAACTATGAAAAAGCAAATACAAATTCCCATAATGATTTTTTTACGCGTTTAAAAAAATTACTTCCTTTCGCTCTCATTCAATAGGAAGATATATTAATCACAGGCGGATCCAGGAATTTGTGAAAGGGGGGTGTCTATAGCACTTGATCTTTTAGGTTCTTTTCACAACCTCTCCCTTACCCCACTTACACCTTTTTGCATGCTTGTGTACATAATATCCTAGGGTAGACCTTGAGATAGTTTTTATACATGAAAACGTTTAATTTATTTACTATTTGTTTCAAAGTTCTGGTCATTCTAATCGCCATATTCAGATCTGATTTCGCAATGAAATAAAAAAAGCAAGAAAAAAATGCAGCAAAAGCTGATTCCAAGAGGCCGGGTTTTGGGGGCCCCGGAAGCTTCACTGTAAATGGTGCAAAACCCTGCATACTGAACATTTCCTGGCCCTTCTTTCTCACTTTCAAACTGTTTTATTTTAAGAAAACTTTTATGTTACATATACTTTTTAATAATTCTTAAGTGATACTCGTATCTGACGAAAATATTGTAAATGGGCCTATATATTAGTATGTCGTCTTATTTATCGTAGAATTAAATGATACACTGGTGTTGATGAATTTGAATGATATATCCCCCGCTCTGGATCCGCCCTTGTTAATCACAATTGAATATCTAAATACCTGCATTTTTAAGTGTCAGTTTAGTATTCAAATTTCTTCAAATAATGTCTCTATCATACTTAAATCTTCTATATTGAATTAGAGTGTACATACATTATGTTCATAGGCAGTTTAAAAATAAATCAAACACGGGCCCATAGAACATAGAATCATACATATGCCAGTTTCTATAAAATAAAGTATACCATAGATTCTACAATGAGGCAAAATGTACCAGGTATAACTCAGATGCTTATTCTACAAATGTTCATTATGTATCATAGATTCTAAAAATAAATTATATATATATAATACATGTACAATATTTTTATACATATACTGTATTTCTAGACAGCTTAATTGTCGTGAGTTCAACCCCGGGTAGGGGCGGAAGTAGGTCTCCAAATAAAGTGAAGTTTTTTGTTCTTTATATTAAATATATCTTCACTTAGGGCAGTTATGTTCATTTAAGAGTTCATTGCTATTTCCGTGCTTTATATATATATATATCTCTAAGGTGAAGATAACTAACAGTGATCAATCTCACAACTCCTATAAACAATACAAAATAGATAGTTGGGTAAACACGGACCCCTGGACACATCAGAGGTGGGATCAGGTGCCTAGGAGGAGTAAGCATCCCCTGTTGACCGGTCACACCCGCCGTGAGCCCCATATCCTGATCAGGTAAACGGAGTTATCCACAGTTAAAATCAGTGTGCCAAGAACGGCTTAACAATCGGTGTGAAACACGTCAGACAGCATTTGACCCAATGCGAGGTTGTATTGACGAACTAAATCGTTATAACGACCATAGCATTTGCGAAATGCTGACTTCAATCGAGACTGTTGAAATCCCTGTACCATCAACTTGTTTGTCAGTAGCTTACCTCGATTTAAAAACTGACTATACGCAGAACAAGCTCTTGCATATCGAATCAGTTGAGATATATAAACACCATATGCAGGTGATAATGGAATATTGCTACATAAATATGGGAAGTTGACGATGGAGAAGCTGAAATCATTCCGTTTGTCATACAGTTGAGTTGTCAGTTTGCTGTTAATGCCTACTTTCAATAAAAGATCTAAGTATGAAGCAGAAGTGGACGACTCTGTGGTGTCCTTTATTTCGAGCTCACAGGGATATATCAAATCGACAAATGAATGAAAGCTATCATTATTAATAGACAAAACGTCACCGATATATCTAAATGTCGAATTGAAGGTCACAGCGAGAGATTTTTTCTTCTCACGTAGAAGTTTTTGAATAAATTCTGCTTCATAGGAATATAAAAACATGTCAGCTAACAAAGGAGCACAATTCGTGCCCATGGGAATTCCAACATACTGTTGGAAGACCTGATCACCAAAGACCACGAAGATATTGTCAATGAGGAACTCTAGCATATTTTTTATTTCAACTTTAGAGTACTTGTGCGTCGAATCAGAGTGGTGTTTAACAAAGTAAGTTTTTGAATGACTGATCACTAGATACGAATATTTCCGTTTTCCGTTTTTGTTGAAGAAGCAACTGTCTATGATGTCAAAAAGTCTAGTCTTTAATTTATCGTGAGGAATGGTCGTGTATAGTGTTGAAAAGTCATAGGTTTTAATGCTATTGATTTGGGAAAAATTATGTGATTTCAAGTTTACTAAAAGTTCTTTAGAATTTTTTAGAATCCACATTTGATTAACACCACTTCTGGCATATGTAGTCGCACAGTAAGTTTGAAGTTTCTCCTTCACAGCTGTTAACATTTTCGTGAGGAGCAAAGATAGGGGCTTGGTAGAGCACTTACTGGATCCAGCAATGTATCTTTGTTTGTAAGGATTCTTATGTAGTTTAGGAATCCAGTATAGGTACAGTAACTCATATTCATTCGACCCATTGACTGGAATATTAAATGTGTCTAAAACTGAAGCATGGTTTTGAAGAATTTCGTCTTTTGAAAGGGCAGTTGGAGTATAAGTATGATTACCAAAAGTGGAATTAATGCCAAGTTCGTTTAAAATACAGTTGTAATAATAAGCCTTACAAACAAAGACAATGTTGTTACAAGCTTTGTCAGCTGGAACCAAAACATATTCCTCATGTAACCTATCTAATTCTTTTATCACTTCTGGTTTACTAAACACAGAAGGATAGATGGTACGTATTTTTGTTTTCATGTGTCTAATGCGGGATTAATATCCCTCTTATGCTTTTAACCCATTCTGACAATGTATCAAGTTCTTCTTCTTCATATTTAGCCCATCGTCTGGATAATCTTCGACAGAACTCATAATAGAGATGAAGTTCTGTCGCCAATTAAAAGACCGAGGTTCTCTGTATTTAGGACCTTTAAGAATAAGTGATTTGAGGTCCTCATTTTCAACTATATCAACATCACCAGTAATGACATGTCCAGCTGGACTATAGTTGAAAGAAAATGAAGAACAATCGTCGGTGGATTACGTATAAGATGGTCTATATCTAAGCACTGCAAAGTTTGGATGCAATAGTAGAAGTATAGCTGTAGGAAATACAGGGTGTAGACTTGAACTTGAAATAAGTTGGAATACACGACTGAACCCTTTTATGACGAAGAATGTTGCTTATGTTGACGGCATATATTCCTTTGTTTGTAAATTTGAGCTTAAGGAACTGACGGCATGATTTGGAAGGAATATCATCCATGGTCCGTGCTGGTTTATAGAGCCTGTGGTAGGCAACATCCATAATCATAGAGTTCAGTCTATATTCAGGTGTTGAAAAATCCAAGTATAGACTAGCCATAGCTTCTTCAAATAACGTATGTAAAACCCTCAATGGAATAGAGTAAAGTTTTGTACGAATATGATGTGGACCTAATTGTCTGTTGACGTGAGGCAAAAGTGAATCAAACGTGACATAATTTATACTTGGTCTTTTATATATTGGTAAAAGATGTTATATTGCAATCCCTGTATGTTTTCATGGACATAATTCATATATGTCTCATTAATAATAATAATTAAAAAAAAATAGTCTCAACTCAAGCAATCTGATTAAAATCAGATCCTCGATCCGCTCCTTTATTTCTTTTGATTTGTCGCTACTAGCGACAAATCAAAAGAAATAAAGGAGCGGATCGAGGATCTGATTTTAATGAGATTGCAACTCAAGGTTTCAAATACACGAGATAACGAATCGTCCGGGCACCGCTTAATGCACCACATCCGATGAAAACAAATATGGCGTCGAGCTACACATCGTCTCCTCGATACATAAATGACACGGATTATGATGATATCGATAGCCTAGATTTAGACGATGATCGAGATTTCGAAAATTTTACCGATGAAGGTAAAGACAAAATTCAAACAGCAAATATTTGCCTCCAGTATGTTTGTGAATATGCCTTGGCGCCAAGCATGCAGCAAGCATTTGTTTGTAGCTTGTTTAGGTATTTAATTGTCAGAGTTTTTTATGTGTTTGTTATTGTATTCATTCATATATAAAGCTTATGAAAACCACAACAATATTTTGGAAACGTTTTGTTGACCCTGAATGGAAATAGTGAGCAATGTTCTCAGGATGCGATTTGTTTTGTGTTCGAATTTCCTCTTGATCGAAGAGCACAAACAAATTGCATAGTGTTTATTGTTAACGGCGGAGAAGTAATTCATTTATTTATCAATTGATATTGTTCTCTGTATTTTGCCCATATTGCTTTATAGTAGATTTTGAGTATACAGGATCTGCATGCCTGTTTTGAATTAACAGGTTTCGTACACAGTGAACACTGCTTGAATTTTGGCCCATGCGCCCTGTCCAACAGCACAGTGACATGAAGAAGTGCTAAAATTTGCATTTGAAGTGCTTGATTTTTTTAGATTGTGCTTCAATTCTTATCACGTTTTACTACACATATGTAAACAAAATTTTAAAACAAGTAAAGAAAATCATGATGACTTCATTTATATGTGTAGCTGTCAGACTGGTTCTAGAAACGGTGGCCAGATAGCTCAGTTGGTAGAGAACCTGACTAGTCTGTGGAGATTCAGGGGGCCTGGGTTCAAATCTTGGTCTGGTCCTTTGCTTCTCTCTACTTGTTACACATACATTACAAATGTTTATAAATGTGGCCTAGAGATGCCTGAATATGCTGTGTTTTTATATGTATAAAGCGTTCTTGTGACTTAATTTTCCATATCTTTACAGAACCTGTGGTAAGAATGAATTGTTATAGTTTTACAACATAGTTTGGGAATCTAAGCATAACTTGGGTCAAAGCATTTAAGCACTGTATGTGTGCAACATGACAGGATGATAAATATTGTTAATACAGGGGATGCTGCTCTTAATTCTAACATGCGAGGTGGTGATAAATATAAGAAATTATCGGGATTGAGTTTTGACAATTTTTCTATGACATTGTATCTAAAAATGGAAAGTAATTAACTTTATTCTTTTAACTGTTGATCTTGAAATGTTAGGGAGAGGAGACTGTGAACAGGAGGTTATATGAGCTAAAGAAATAATTTATCATATACTATCTTGTATTGTCCAAAAGGGCTTGAAAAATGGTCTTAGAAGTGTTGGAATAGTGCTTGAAAAAAATTGAGCTGGGCTGTACAAACTTTGATATTTGATTAATGTCAACTCACGTGCTAAATTTCAAAATATGTATTGTGTGTTAGTTATGATGTGGTCGCTGGATTTTTTTATAACATATTTTATCAGTTACAATGTCGATGTTATTTGTTAATGATTGGTTTTTTGGCTTGTGTAGATACGTGATTGTAATGTGATTGTCATCCAGGGTTCTTAAAGCTATGGACCTGGCCTTCAGTGTAGAATTTATTTTCTATAGTAAATATGATTGTTTATGTAAACTGATACCAGCATGTTATAAGTACCTAGTGATATTTGAATTGGAGTTATCTTTCTTGTAATGATATCATTGTAGCAATGGCTTCCTTCAGTAAGTAAATGATGACTCAGTGTAATTTATTAATTTTCCAATTCATGATTAATGATCAGTGACAACTGTTTTATATAGTAATGAAGAATTATATTTTATCTCTGGTATATCATTAGAAACACATGAATAGTCAAATTGTCATAATTTTATTGTATTCACTTTAGATGAAGTTATATAGTATAACAGAAACTCCCTCTGATCAAGGTCTACTTTCACTTTGCATATTTTCATTTAAACATTCATGCCATCATTTAAACATTCATGTCATTATTCTGGTGCATGCGAATACATAAAAATGTAAGAACATTGTATTGTTGGATTCTGGAATTATTTTAATTATTGGAATTTTCAAAACTGTCAGAAAAAAGTCATGAGCTACCATATTACCTAATAATAACATCAAATTAAATGCCAAGTTACGTTAATCACAACTAACCTAAAAACACTATATTACAAGCATAAATTTATTTAGTGAATTATTTTAGTGTAAGTAATGTAACTAACTAAACCAAAATTTAATTACAAATATTGGGGTACTTGAAAATTGCAGAGCTTCAACAGCTCCATAACTAATAACTAAAATTCTATCAAATCATGGTTGGTTACTTGTAATTAATATTGTCCATACTCAATGCTTGTTTAAAATTTGTAATGTCTACTAGTATTGATTTATTTTCATTCTAAGACTTGCATTCTACTCATGTTGTAATCTTAAAATCTATTCATGCTGCATTTGTTTGTGTTGTAATTTCAATTTTATTTTACTAAGACAGTTTCTTGTACAATGATAGTCGAGACATGCTCATTTGTTGGTTTTGTCCTTCTGCTGCATCTGAGCATGTAGTGGTATTTCACTCTGAGAATCAATATGACATTGCAATCTCACCAGTCTGAATAAGGATTTTCAATACCAATCATAAAATATATGGAAACACTGATCAATGGTCATGTCATGGAATATTTCTGATGTTGAAATTTTTCAATTTTGGTGTAATTTTATTATAAGCACTCGATCTGTTCAATGTATATTGGACACAATTTAGGGAGCATATGTGCAAAAAACATTTAACTGTGGTGAAACCCAGATTTAATTTTCATAGTTGTAGAGCTGTTTTTAAGCACTGTGCAATTTTCAATTAATCCAATAAATGTAAGTAAAATTTGGGTTAGCTAGGTTAATCGTGACTGATATAAAGTCGCATGTGATTTTCTTTATGAAATAATGCTGTTAGTTCAGTACTGACTATAACATGACATACTATTTGTTGTTACTATTGTTATTTGGCTGTGACAAATGAATTTTTTGACAGTTTTATAAATTCCAGAATATTTGGCTGTGACGAATGACTTTTTTGACAGCTTTATAAATTTCAGAATCCAATAATACACTGTTAAAGTTTGTTTTGTGACTCCTGCTTGTGCAGCATGTTTGTAACACATTGTTTTATATAAGTATATATATCAATAATGAAGTGTGGAGTACATTGCTCAGCAGTTTAATGATTGACAAGCAAAAGGTGCAATTTCAAATCCCAGCATGGTCACTTGATATTACGCATCATGTTCTCAGATTCAGTCCGCCCTGTCCTGTCTGTATACATTGTATGGATGTCAGCTCTTTCTCAGATTCAGTCCGCCCTGTCCTGTCTGTATACATTGTATGGGTGTCAGCTCTTTCTCAGATTCAGTCCGCCCTGTCCTGACTGTATGTACATTGTATGGATGTCAGATATTTCTCAGATTCAGTCTGCCCTGTCCTGTCTGTATACATTGTGTGGATGTCAGCTCTTTCTCAGATTCAGTCCGCCCTGTCCTGTCTGTATACATTGTGTGGATGTCAGCACTTTCTCAGATTCAGTCCGCCCTGTCCTGTCTGTATACATTGTATGGGTGTCAGCTCTTTCTCAGATTCAGTCCGCCCTGTCCTGACTGTATACATTGTATGGATGTCAGCACTTTCTCAGATTCAGTCCGCCCTGTCTTGGCTGTATACATTGTATGGATGTCAGCACTTTCTCAGATTCAGTCCGTCCTGTTCTGTCTGTATACATTGTATGGGTGTCAGCTTTAAGAGTCGGTTTAAGAACTCTGTAGCGCTCATGATAAGTATAAGCAGATGTCTTCTTAGATTCCATGGCAAAGGAAGAATTTGACTTAAAAGTACAGTATAATTTGTCCAATCTAGATTTTGAGTACTTAAAAATTTTGTTCATTCCATCGCAAAAACCGTTAAGTTAGTCCCAAGCAAATTTCTATTAATTCTAATACTAAAAACTTGTGTCTTCCAATACTGTCTATTGTGTATTTTTAACTGGTTTTCAAGTACAAATTGGTCATAAATAACTAATTATACTGTCTAATGTTGGCCTCTGTCAGAGACACTTGAAATTGGTTCATGGTCAAACGTACATGGTGTTCACATTACTGTGATATCAGTTGTGACTCTAATGTGTAACATAATCGCATGCAATATCTACACAAGAATTAAGCATTAAAGGGAGACAATCAGGTAAATAGACTATGACTATTAATCAAATGAAATAAAACAACAAATATTTTAGTGTTAGAAAATTTTATTCTCTTTTGACCTGGGAAATTGTTGACTTTGCAAAAATGCGGGTTAAATTTGCAATGACCAAAGGGAAGGACATTTACCCGTGACCCTGTATCAGTCGTAAATCTGATTTAGTTCTCAATGTAGGTAGGTAAAAGCTTGATTGGGACTGGAAGTGGTGCTAGTGTTGGTTTAAGATACAGAGATCTTTAATGTATAAAACAGCTAAACTTTTTTGAAAGAACAAAGTATATAAAAGCTGTACATTATTGTTCTGTTGATTTTGCTCAACAATATAAAAATTGGTTTTCAACAAATAGTAATACAGTATTCAGATAAATAACTTAATAACAGGTTGTAGACTGTTTTAACACAATCATAATTTATCAGTATTGCACTATTAGTGAACATGAATTGCCACAATCTGATTAAAATCCTATCTTTGATCCACACCAATATTGTTATGTTGGAGCTGATCAAAGATCGGAATCGGATTTTAATCAGATTGGAATTGCCATTGACAAATTAATTGTCTTGATTTGGTTGTGATTTAATCAGATACAATCTGCACAGTATTTGGGATTTAGTTACCATTTTATAGTGGTCGTACTTGCGGTCCAGAATTCTTAACATTAATGAACTGATGACAGAAATAACATACTTATACCATTGTGCATGTAGTGAGATTGTTTGTAACAGATTTTAGTTATAGTGAAACAGTAACAATAGATGTTAACCATGATTCAATTGATTTAATTAATTCACTACTAGAACTTTTAAAAACTCTGAAAATTACATTGTAGACACAGAAGATGCTAGTGAAACTGACATGGTTAAGCGTGAAACAGAGTACACAGAAATCAAAGAACAGTAAGTACTGACAGTCTAAGCAGTTGGAAAAAATCACTTTTTTTATGTGGTCAGAGATATATGTATGGGTGCTGAGAAAATATTGGTACAAGTTTTAAAATTTAAATACATATATTTTCATGTAGAGTAGATTGAAATTTGTTCACATGAAGGTCTTTGTATTTAAGGGGGTTCCAAGAAGGGGTCATGTGACTGGGATTTAATGTTAACATGTGAGCAATGTGGCCCTCAGTGATTCAGATTAGAATGCAAATTGATAGGACAGAGGGCCTAAATGATCAAAAAAGTATAGGCCATTTTGGCCTAATCCATGAAAACTTAGGCCTTAAATATATATGAAGCAATATTCAAAAACTTTAAAGTTAGATACTGACTTTTTATTTCTCAATGCTTCAGTTTAATTATCATGACTTTTCACTTTTTCGGAATTCTTCTCGGTCCCTTCCTGTGTTGCTGGGTGTTATTTGATTTTTTTTGATTGTTTGTTTGTTTCATGCCCCGTTGATAATTTTTCACTCATACCGAGACGTCACCAGTTGTACATGGGTGAAGTACCACAAATCTAGACCTACGCTTAGCGTTCAGGACCATTGCAGTGAGGATTTTTTAACATGCCAATGCCTGTTGCTAGACCTATGCTTAGCGTTCAGGACCATAACAGTGAGGATTTTTTAACATGCCAATGCCTGTTGCGACCTGGGGACCTCTGTTTTTAAGGAAATATCTGAAAGACTCACGATTCTCACTTCTAAATCTAGTAAATGCTGAGCATTTGTTGAAGGAGCAATCACTACCTATGTATACTATACGTCTTAAGTTTGACGCAGCCATGGCACGAGTGGGCTTAATCTCACGACCTCCCAATAACGAAGCAATGAACTATCTCAACTGGAAAATCTGATGTTTAATAGGGTTTGTTGCCCTTCATCAAACCAGGCTCTTTTCTTCAGAGCCATTTTCCCCCTTAAACTTGTTCCCCGCGGATTGGTGCTATGCACAAACAAGAAAAGCGAGATCAACAGGGATATCAGTTTATCTTTTTTTTTTTCTCAAAGTAATTTTGATTGGATGGAAGTTTTTTGAAAACCAATCAAAATCATCTTTACAAACGATTGATTGAGTACATGTATTTATTATGACGAACCAAGACGGATAGTGGTTATATTCCCGTGGCCGGCAGTCACTAAAAATTAATCAGCCATACTGACCGAAAAACAAAAATTTCATCGGCCATCTTGGCCTTTCTGGTGAATTTTAGTTAGCCATTTTGAATATTTATCGGCCATTTGCCGATGGCCAACACCAATCTGAATAACTGGCCCTTGGAGCTTCTTCACACTTCCAATGATTAGCCTTATATTTAATGCTATGTTACTCAATGCAACTTTCCTATTAAGTACTTGTATTGATATATGTTAAATCCTACTTGATTTGCTTACAGAATGTATCAAGACAAATTGGCCCATTTAAAGAAACAGCTGACACAGTTAGAAGAGGGCACCCTTCCTGAATATATCAAAAAAAGGAAAAAAATCGACCAGCAGTATAAAGAACGAATTCGTATCAATGAAATCTGGCGAGAATTTGAGGTAAAATTTGTAAAAGTGTGCATGTTTTAGCTTCTTAATTTATGCTTATTTGTTGGTCAAAACTTCATCGGGTACTGAAACGATTCTGTAAAGAAAACATGAAGTGTAATATATTGTGTACACAAGTTTGTGAGGCTTCTTAATTTCATTGGATCATTTTTTGCTTTCAGCTTGATGTGGTAGAAAGGGAATATATAAAGGAAAAGAAGGCATCCGTCAAAGATTTTGAGGTATGAAATTATGCATCTATCTATATAAGTGGTGCAAAGGGCTTGGTTGTTTCAAAATGAAATGAATTATATTATTTCTATGGCAGCCTAGTATGAAAGGTTTCGTTTCTGTGATTCTTTGAGTAAATGTAAAAGGGGGAAGAAGAGGATAAAAGATTGTATAACACCGAATGCATTTATGTTCCATGCCTTTGTAGAAGATACTAATGGGAAACACTTCATAAGGTAGACAACATATCTTCACAACAATTAGTTCAAAGGACTAGTCCAAAAGCAATTATTCATCATCAGTCCGGTATAAAACAGGCAGACTAAAGCCAGCCATTCCTTGTTCACGGTGTTAGTACTGGTGTAGTGAAATAGTAGGGGCTGGCTTTAGTCAGGCTGAATATGAAGTATATGATTTATTTAAATTCTGTGGAGCAGCTCTACTAGCCCGACAACAAATCTGGTTGCCAGGGTTATCGAGCTAGTAGTTTATAAGTCAAGTTGCGATGAAAGTGAAGTTGGGCATCAACATTTCACTTTTCTTCGCAATATCTTAATCACTGTTTGAGCTTTACCATTGAAACTTTACATGATCCGTCTAGCTGATTTTTGGAGGGTATTTTACATGATCAGTCTTGTTGATTTTTGTAGGGTATTTAGGAGTCATGTTGTCTGTCTAATGTCTATCTGTCTGTCTTACCATCCCACTAATTGTGTCTGGGTCCTAAATTTCTTATGGAGAGATATGTGGAAGCTCATACTTGACACAAAGGTTGCTTATGGTTAGATGGTGTGGCTTGACATTTGAACATGGTTATTTAGCCTAGGTCATGGTCATTTGATCATAGTTTAGTTCATAAACATTTGATGCAGAGATTGTAATGTAGAAGTTTGCATGAAAGTGGCATTAAATATGCTGTATTTTGTGTATGCATCTTTTTGGATGAGTCATGCAGGGATAGTAGTCCCATTAGGATTGGTCTAGATAGAAGACAACTTCTGAGGCATTTAAGGGAGAAAAAATAAAAGCCACGGTCATAAGCCATGTTTATATTACATTTTAGTCATCCTTTATTAATATTTAAATACAGATGACATATTTTCCATTTCATTTTATTTAACAACTCTCTGTTTTGCACCTGTAGTGTATATGGGATATTAAAATGTTGCTATTTAATCTTAGAGCCATAGATAAACTGTGTGTTTCAGGAAAAGAAAATAGAACTTAAAGAGAATCTCATTGTGGAGTTGGAAGAGAAAAAGAGAAATATTGAAAATGAAAGAAATTCCATGGACCTTACAGGAGGTGAAGTAAACTTACACTACAAGATGGAATGTAAATTCTTTGGCGGAATCTGAGTGAAATACAGATCCTCCATTTTCTACTGCTTGACTTCAATGTTACAGTTACTGTATTTGATATTTTTATTCAAACTCAAATGCCTGAATATGCATAGTCCATGATTTATTTATCAATAAGACTCTTCTAGATTTCTTTCTGAAATGGTGATTCTTTCAATCTCAGAACCAAGTAATTTTTCTGGTGCCCCTACTTTTTTTTGTACATAATGGTCATTTTATATATATAATTACATGTATTTTACCAATCACAAAATGAAATGTACTATCACTCTTTACTGATCCGGATGTATTTTCGGTGGTCAAAACTTTTGGACTTCGATTTTGGAAACTCTGAATGTTATATCAGAGGTTTAGGTTTAGCTGACTATACAGAGTCAAATGAAGCTGGAGCTTAATGCAAGGATCTTGCTGTTGTCAATAGGATACTTTTCTTTTATTAAGGATTCCTGTTATCCGACTCGATGGAAATCAAACCAGTCACCACAAGGAAGCTACGCAGGAGACCCAATGACCCAATGCCTCTACCAGAGAAAAGAAGGAAGCAAACACCTGATATCCTTTTATTGTACTGTCAGACAAATATATTTACATTCACTCTTTGTTTTGTGCTCAATTTCTATAGAAATTCATTGATTTTCATTTGCAGCCATGAAGAAGCATGTTATTTCAGTTCAGTTAGGTCCGGATATTAGGTGGGGTCTGTCCGCGAGTTAATATATACACATTCCACACACTCTGCGACGTATTTCGCTGCATTGTTGGAAAATATGTTTCCTGGATTATTTTTTATGTTTTATTTGAATTTAGTACCATAACTTTATAAATAATGCTTACTTATATCATATGATGGTTTACTTTATGAGTTTAGAGTTTGGCCTTCTTTGGACTATTTCCCTTTTAATACCATTGTTCAAATATGGAAATCATTACCAAATATGGAGATGAGTTGAGGTCAGGTGATTTTTAGCTGTGATGTTTATATGACTTATATATCAATGATATCTGTTATACATACCTGAAAATATATACATGTATATTGAAAAAAAGATAAAGAAAAATATAGATACATGTATGAATAATAAAATAATAAAATGTCTTTCTTTGCTTTATCAAAGGGAGACGAATGTCACAAACATTGCAGAAAAAAATTGCATAACCCACTGCAATGTTTGAGACCTTCATCTCCCATTTAACAAACCAAAGAAAACATTTCATTATTTAAATGACAACTTGTTTATTCCTGTATTATGGAAGACATGTGGATAAAAGCAGACAGCGTACTTGTGACATAACAGTTTTATCTTTAGCATTGCTTCAAATATCTGTTGTAAAGTAAATACCTGCAATATAAATTTATGTTGATTGGAAATAACAAATGGAACGTATAGATAAGTCAGTGCTTTAGTATTAGTTCAGTTGCATGTCATGTTCTCCCCATTGTTAACCTTAACAATCTGACCTCAGTTAAATCTCTATCTGGACGATGTAGACATAATGGAGGACTTGCGCATCATTAACAAGGTCAGCGGGAAGCCAGTCAGCAAAAAAGTCACCCCTCATCCATCACCCCTAGAACCCATTATAGCTGAAGCCAAAATTGATGATGGGAGGTTATATTATGATAAGAGATGGTTAGTATTTAGTATTGTAAAAATAATTCCATGTGCCTGGATCCACATGGTAAATCTAGGCTTATTGTTAGTGTGGATCACAGAGGTGTCCCTGGATGTCATGGGTTTTGTTTCTGTGATCTGTTTGTAAATGAATACAGTGTATACTGGCTTCGTTTAAGAAATAAATTTCAATTTTGAAAATGTGAGGGTATGAACTGTGATGCTTTACACTGGCTTACCTACGTAGTGAAGTGCATTTGCACTTAATGAAAAGTATACTGACATGTAGCGTTGCAGTTCATACCCTCATGTATTTTCAAAAATAAAAATTTATTTTCCATGTTTACGTTTTGCTTTAATTTTTGTCAGAATTTCCAGCCGTTAAATTAGACATACTACATTATTGTTACTGTTTTATTTTTGTCGGAATTCCCAGCCGTTAAATTAGACATTATATAAATATTGCATGTAGTTGAGGGTAACATTGAAAATTTTCACCCCGAGAAAACCATTATCAACCGAGGCGTAGCCGAGGTTGACAATGGTTTCTCGAGGGGTGAAAATTTCAATGTTACCCTCAACTACATGCAATATTTGTTTTATTATACTGAATGTTATGTAAACTGGAAAGCAGAAAAACTTACGTCTGTTGACATTTGATCAATCACTGTCATGCGATATTTCGTATTTCGATGCGGGTACTGGCGTTTATTACAAACGCTCAAACGACGTCGTCTAGCAATCTACGGCGAACCGTACGCGCATAAATTTGACGCATGTGATAATTTTTTATAATATCACCCGTTGTCAAGTACTGTTACCCGTTGCTAGATACTATCACCCTGGGGCGCGTGTTTTTTGTTCTCAGAGGGTAACAATATGTTTTTTCAAATGCTTCTCGACCAATCAGGTTCGAGTATTTTACATGAAAGTATAATAAACTATATTGTTACCGTTTTATTTTTGTCGGAATTCCCAGCCGTTAAATTAGACATACTACATTATTGTTACTGTTTTATTTTTGTCGGAATTCCCAGCCGTTAAATTAGACATACTATATTATTGTTACCATTTTATTTTTGTCGGAATTCCCAGCCGTTAAATTAGACATACTATATTATTGTTACCGCAAGAGAGAAAATGCAACGGATCAGACTGGGATTCAAACTTGGCCCCCTTGAATCTCTAGTCTTGGGGATATATATTTGTTTAAATGAAGGCCTAGTTAAGATTTAAAAAGATTCTGATGAAGACCACTGAACCAGAGGGGCCAAACTTATATAATGAAAATTCAAGTTTGTTCAAAACCCTCAGCGTTCAACATTTACTTTGAATTGTATCCAAAAATCTTTTGATATCTTCTCATGAACCACAAAGATTAAAAAAGATAATTTTTCACACTGACACAGGGGGGTCAGGGGAATGTAGTTTAAATTCAAGTTTGTTCACATCATGAATGACTCGCAGGTCCAAACTTGTATGCAAGAATAAATGTAGACAAATTCTTTGAAAACCTTCATCAGAAGAGTACATTTTGTCAAATTGATATGCAGACATTCTCATGTTGTGTAGATTTAAGCTGTCCAAATTGTGTAAGAAAATTCTTTTAAAATACGTGTATCTTCCTCTTATGAATCACAAGAGAACACTTTGTCACTATGCAAGCTTCCTCCTATAGCATATATTTAAGTTTGTTCACATCGTGCCACTCATGGCCAGAGTGGAGCCCTAGTTTAATTTCATATTTTACATGGGGAAAATGCAATTGTTTAGGTAAGAGTTGTGTGTCGCATGGACCTCTTGTTTTTCAGTTACATGATTTAGCATGCTGGCTTGTATGTATTTGATGTTTCTTGTTTTTCATTGTTAGGTTTCATCGGAATCAACCAGTATTTGTTGAGTCAAAAGATATGGGAAAGTTCACTGGGGTGATTACAGCAGTAGGCACGCAAGAGGTAAGGGCAAGAAGAGATGATGTGCACGATGAACAAAACATTTATAGATATATGCAAAGGAAGGGCCTACTGCAGAACAAACATTTATAGATATATGCAAAGGAAGGGCCTACTGCAAACACAATGATAATTATATATGTCTTGATAACTGAAATTTATATATATTGGAAATAAGTTTTTGGTACATATTGGTCTGATCAAAGTTTGACTGTTGACTGTCTGTCATCTTTAAACATTTTCGACTTCTTGAGAATCACTGGGCCAATTTAACCAACTTGTAACAAAACATTCTTGGACAAAGGGGATTCAGTTTTATTAGAATGAAGGTGAGAAATTCAGAACTAATGAAAATGGGTTGGGGGGATTAAGAAATATTCTTCTGGACCCAGTTGCATGACGGTTAGTTAACTTTAACAGACAGTTAACTTCCCATTAACTCTTACATTTATATCTATATAGCATTAACTAGATGTTTTATAACTGTCAGTTAAACTTAACTCATCTTCGTGCAACTGGGCCCCTGAATCATGAAAACTTCCTTAGATAATGAAGTTGATTTCTTCAAACCATAAGAGGGGTTCGAAGTTTTTCATAGGATTATGTAGTAAATTCTGTAAAGAAATTTCCCAATAGCCACATGGATGCAGGATTTCAAATTAATTTGCAAGCATTGTCATGCAGAGTAGATGATTTTTAACACCATGGCCCATTGTTTTTTAAGTTGGGACTATAAGAGGGATTCAGAATTTACATGTAGGAATATTCTCTGAAAAAAATATTCTTCTCAACAACCACAAGGGTACAATGTGTCAAATGAATATGTAAGCATACTCACGTAGGGAATAATTAACTTGATTCACACCAGGACTCCCTGGATATGATGAAGCCTATAGGCCGCTAGTCTGTGTCCCCATGTGCTGATGTTGCATGTCTGTTCATTAGTCTACCCCTTTAACTTTTGTTAAAAGTTTATACATATTAGGTGGACTGAAAAGTCAATAGTGAAATTTGCCACATTCTTCTATGTCCTTCTTTTACAATACTCTAATCTCTGAAATGTCACATTTTCAAATAATTTTGAATCATTAACATGCTTGCTAATTGGAGGGAAACCTAACTGATATTTTTCTTTGGACAACATGGTTTTAGTTGGGAAGTGAAGAAAGAAAGAAAATGTGTTTTACTGTGTTGTTGTATTTACAGTTATACCGATTTATTTTGACAGATTTGGATTCGAAAAATTCCAGACAATTGTAAAATGAGAATTTCAGTTGGACAGTTAGAAAAAGGACAGATATATTTGAGAAGGAGGTGAAAAGTGCCGGTTGGTTTTCATACATTTGCTGATGTTTCTTACTAAGAAAGGTTGTCACCAGAGTTAGGGGATGGAAACCATTCCCTGTCTTGAGGGCCGAGGCAATTTTGGAGGGAGAATTGATCACTGCCATTAATCAATGTACATATTGTATGATGTTTTAACAGTCTACATAAAATTTATTGCTCTGAGAGTATTAAAAATGTTTTGTTGATTAATATTTTGTTTAGTGGTTTTTAGGTCACATTTGTGACCTATTGTTGTGTTTGTCAGTGTTTGGCATGGATAAACAATTCACTTATAATGACTTATAAAGAATTACCGGGTCAATTCAACCAAACGGGCAAATATTATCCTTATGTTAAAATTATTTTTTTTTTTAAAAAGGACTCAAATTTGTTCAAATGCCCCATTATAGGAGAGATAATTACAAATTAGTGTCAGTAGGGTGGGTTTTTGTAAAGATAATTTCTTCTCTAGAACTAATGAATCTGAAGTCATGTGTGCAAACATCCTCATGTACTATAAATTCAAGTTCACTCAAATATAACCTTTGTAGCCAGGATGAGGTTAAAGTAGGGGTTTTCATTTAGTTTGACTTAGGGAATACTGGGAAAATAATTTAAAATCATGATCTCAAGAAGTACACGTGTAATTTGTATGCATGTATCTTTTTATATTGTACAATCCATGACTTCTTGGGCAAAAATAGTGGTTTAAAGTTTTACATGGGAAGAAAGAAGAAAGAATATTTCTCAAGAACTACATGGCCGATATTTGTCATAGTATCCATCAAAGATTCCTCAATAGTATAAATTCTATTTTATTGGAAAAAAGCACAACTCCCAGCCTGCATTGGGCCACAATAGGACTTCAAACTTATACATAGGAATATGCATGGATAGGGGGAAGTGGGGGGGTTTGAAAAAAAAAGAAATTTCTGCTCTAAAATATACATTGTTGTAATGATCCTTGTGGCCATGATAAATTGAGAAAGAGAAGATAGTCATCACTAAAACAAAAACACTGTCAAACTTGCAGCTAGTGAAAGGTTTCACAATTTTACATTGATATGTGCAACTTCAGAAATCTTTTCAAAACTATTTAATACGTACATTGTACTAGTGGCATCGGTGGCCTTATTGTTAGGCTGTTCGACTCTCGACTGAAAGGTAGTGGGTTCGAGTCCTGGCCACGGTAGGGCTGAAGTTGTGTCCTTGGAAAAGGCACTTTACATGAATTTCCTCACTCCATCCAATTGTAAAAGGGGTACCTGGCTATAGACAGTGAAAGATATTGTTAGAATGTTAGTGCTCTAGCGCTTGTAATGGCAGCTTGCACTGTATGCTTCCCAGGAAGCTGAGAAAGTTTGAGATTGAAATAAGGTCTGCTGGGGTAATAATGTATTGTAAAGCACTTTGAGCGGCATACGCTGGAAAAGCGCTATATAAAAACCAATCATTATTATTATTACTAGTATGTATGATTCTTTCCTAGTATAAATTCTATTTTATTGGAAAAAAGCACAACTCCCAGCCTGCATTGGGCCACAATAGGACTTCAAACTTTTACATGGGAATATGCATGGATAGGGGGAAGTGGGGGTTTTTGAAAAAAAAGAAATTTCTGCTCTAAAATGTACATTGTTATAATGATCCTTGTGGCCATGATAAATTAAGAAAGAGAAGATAAGTCATCACTAAAACAAAAAGACTGTCAAATTTAGTCCATGTATAATATGATAAATTCAGGTTTGTTCAAACCATAACCTGAGGGTCAAATTTCTATAGGAATATGATGTAAAATTTCATTTTAATTGAATGCCAATAAGGCATAGCTGAAATTACTCAAGCACCCATTAAATGTGAGGTTCTTGCCTAATTTGCAAACATAGCTTTGCTCATCGTGTAAAAACTATAGCCCAGAGGTGTAGTAAATCCATTTAGGTGACAGTTGTTCCTTTGGGCCTCTTGTTATTTTCTGTCAAAGATGGATTGTTTAAAGAGCTCCTCAACAAAATAGAAAATTTCAACCTTCCCCTTATGAATTCAATTTACATTTTCTATAAAGTTTAAAGAGAAACTAGCATACATTTGTGATATTAATTGTAACATTGTAGCTGGCCTCAGTTTCTGACATTCTCCAGAAATGTCAGAAAGTTGAAACTCGTGGAGGAGGGTTGTTTTATTGCAGCAAACAGTACGAAATAAGAATATACATGTATTCATTCAGATTTAAATTTGCAGACCACAATGAAATAAAGTTTTCCAATACTGACTTGATGCATATTTGCTTTTCCACGAAAGACTGAATAGTGACTTTACAAAGGTTACGAAATAAGAAAAGAATTGTAAGACAAATTAATTAATTAAGATCAGGTGACCTATTGCAATTCAGGTCAGCATCCATTGTGCATTAAAAATTTAACATTTTTAATTTCTTCTTGATAACTCTGGGTACCATTCCAATTGTAAGAAAAACTAAATGCATCGTGATGTAGAGCAGGTAGACCTGTACCAACATTGTAAATTCATGGTCCTAGGGGTAGAGGTTTGTACTGCAGGGTGGTTCTAGGGGTAGAGGTTTGTACTGCAGGGTGGTTCTAGGGGTAGAGGTTTGTACTGCAGGGTGGTTCTAGGGGTAGAGGTTTGTACTGCAGGGTGGTTCTAGGAGTAGAGGTTTGTACTGCAGGGTGGTTCTAGGGGTAGAGGTTTGTACTGCAGGGTGGTTCTAGGGGTAGAAGTTTGTACTGCAGGGTGGTTCTAGGGGTAGAGGTTTGTACTGCGGGGTGGTCCTAGGGGTAGAGGTTTGTACGGCAGGGTGGTTCCAAACTTGGAATATATATAGTTTATGTGTGTAAAATATCAAATGGTTAACCTTTTGCTAATTGTTAAATTCTTATTTCTTTGAAACAAATTTCCCAATTTTGATCAAATATGGCTATTTGTCTCAAACTTGAATTAAGGCCCTGCATGGCCCCTGGATTTATGGGGGTAAAAAAATCCCTGGCTATAGACTCATCTTTTCAGTTCACATATGCCGCAATCTATGTTTAGTGAAAGAAAACTGTTCACTAAAATTGCAAATATTTCAACTGAATTTGAGTAAAATAATAATAAAATTCAGAAATTGCATCACGTTAGATGCAATAGGTATTAGCAGACATAAAAAAAATATATAAAGTGTGATAGAAAGATTCTTTCTAATTGAATATCGGGGACAAATCATTTGAAATGTTAATAGACATAAAATAAATCTAGAAAACATTATATAACAAAAGTTAGATCCGCGCCACGTATGAGTCAAGGTCATGTAACATAAAATCACTCCGCGTAATCTATCTGAATTTTATTTTTCTAAACACATATCGAAATAGGTAATCTTGAACTTGTTCAAATTTATGGCCTTTTACTTTTAAATCATTAATCCAAGGGACATAGAAATCAGGAAATGAATTGTCATTTCTCTAAATTCTTTGGAACTACTTCATTTCCCGGAAGGATAAATCGATTAATCACAATAACAAAAACAAAGTGAAAGACCAAGACTGAGGACTGGAATTTTATTTTGGAGAGGAGAGTGCGAGTTTTAACAGTTGTGAAGTTTTTGAGGTTAGTTTAACTTTCGTTGAATGTTAAGATTCATGCAAATGCTACAAAGAATGTGTAATTCCTTTGTATGTACATCAGCGGCCTCTGATAACGAGCACTTGCTCAGATTGTGATTTCGGGAGCTTAGTTCAGTAGAGAGAGGGAAAAGTAATAATTCTGGTAAACAACGTTGATATTTATGATTGATATAAATATCTGCTTTGAAAGCTCCATTTATTTGCATCTTTAAAAGATCATAGTTCAAATTTGCTGTACAACCTTTCTCGACCTGCCGTTCTCGGGGGGTGTAGAAGTTCTTCAACAAGAGTACATCTGGGTCTGTGTATGGGTAACTAACTAACTATAGATTGCAGCATATATATGTTTTTATTTTATGAATCCTATAGCACTACCCGCTTTTACATTTGTGTAACATGAAGATCATATGCATTAGGTGTAATTCTAATCTGTTATCAGTAATGTGAGGCTCTGCATGCAACACTATTGTGCAGTGTGTTCAAGAGATTGTTGACAGATTGTGTGAGAGAAAATGTTCCAATTTGAAAATCTTAATGATAATTTTATTCAGTCAGACCAAGATACTCCCCTGAAATATTGAAATCAGAATGGCATATTCCTAACTAAAATTATGAATGCTGATATTGATTGTAAACTAAACCCAATATAATAAGCATCCCACAACATAAATTTTTGGCAACTGAATGATTTATATGCAATTAAGTTCTTCAATATGGAAAATCTTAAAGCTAGATATATAAATGTGTGAATGAATTTTTTGAGAATATCTTTAGCCTTTCATTCAGGTGTAACTATAAAGTAACTTCATTTTAAGATACTATCGCATTATAAGAACTCTTAAATTAGTATATTTGTTAAACATGCAGCTACTCTTTGATGCCATTTTGCATAGTTTTGGATTTAAATTTCAATACATGTGATGTATTCATAAATGTAACATGTGTATATTACCTTAGACTACCTTAGTGATCGGTACATGGGAAAAGTGCACTTCAGGTAATGATATTATTCATAGTTTTGTGAAGTGTTTGGTTAGTCAGGATTTGGATATAAATAATCATGTTTTGCATTATGCAAATTACAAAAATGGAAGTTTTTAATTATCAGTAAGTGGATTGATAAACTAAATTAACTATTGTATAGGGTTATAGCAGTATATAAATGTTACTTTATACATCTCTCAGACTGAAAAAAAAAAGATGCTTTAATTGGGTAGAAATCTAGTAGAAGTATACATCTACATGTGCTCACTTTGGTGTGGTTGATAGAGACTTGTACTTTAATTAATCAGGTAGATTTGACAGATCTGCCAGGAAATGATATCTTATCTATAAAATGATGATATACTTGACCACAAAGAAATCACTTCCTTTGTGTATAGTTATAATCCTCTGTTTTTCCTAAAGTGTCCTGGCTTCTTGAATGCCTGGTAACAATATTATAAGTCTCCACAGTTACTGATCCTCATTACAAATGAGACATGAGTCATTGAATCTTAATCAAATGATATGATAAATATTACCACATTTTCTCAAATTATATTGAATTATGGTAATGAGTTTGAAGGAATTTTATTCTAAGAGCTTTGGAATTGAACCCAGAAGATGTTGTGAGCAGCACATTCTTGTAATAGTTGCCATTTAGTGTCTGAGACACCAATGCAGGATATATAAATATATATTTTTACATAATCACCCATGGCTCTAACAAAGAGGAGCTCACTCTTGATCTCAAATCATTCTAAAGTGATACTTCTATCAAAATTGAGCTCATCAAATGACCCAGTTTCTGATCATGAACTTGGAGTCAGAGTGGGGCCAATGTTTAATGGTTTGCATGGTGACCTAATAGTGAGGATGTTGGTTTCTCCACTGGGAGGTCTACAGTTTGATTCTTGATCACAGCACTGCATCAAATTGAAGATGGTTAAAAATAGGTTGTGACTGTTTCTGAAAGTCCCAAAATTTATGGCACTTCACCTAGAGCTTCATCTTCGCAAGCCAAGTGTCCGATTCGCTTGTAAACTCTCATCTACCATCATCTACCAGTAGATGAGAGTAAGCGAATTGGACACTTGGCTTGTGAAGATGCTAGAGCTTGTGATGTTCTTATTTGAGTAAAATGAAATGTGAAATCAACAAATTTAGAAAAATGCAGCTGCCTAGGTGAGAGATGTGGGCCATGGGAGTCTTGTCAGATGAGCTTAGGAATAATGATATATTCAGCAGAAGTAATTATTTGAACTGTCAGAATTTCTTTCAACCTTTTATGTAAAAGAGTTTAAAATTCAAACATATATAACTAGTGCCTGAAGCTTTGTGCTGTTGTATAAACATGGTGCCAAGGGGTCAAAGTATAGGCAGACATAACTGGCATGTTTTGATCTCTGAGAAGAAGCAGACAGTGATAATATTTTTATCCTATCATAGACCCATCTGTGCCTTTGCTCACTGCTTGGCATTATGTGTGTCTGTTGAGCAGTTGTATGGCCACAGCTGGTGTCACAAAGAAGTTAAGGCCACCAGTCAAGATAAACATTGCTTATATTGATTAGCTATTAATATTTATTATTATTTCAATCCTAGTAGTTTTCAACCCAATTGTGACTTTAATTATTGTTGGTAATGTGTGTATACAATTAGATAGAATGTTCCATTGGTATATATTGATGGATGTCTTATGGACTAGGTGAAGCAGATCTAGCTATTTTGTCTTGCTACAGGGTGTATTATAACTGGCTTGAGCGAAAGGAGACACAGTTAGATTATAATTCTAACTAATGTACAATATATTGAGTCTATTGAAGATGTATCAGATGTAAATACACTGGTATTATGATATTAACTCTCTAGATGCATTAATTTTCTTTGTGACTCATACTTTATCATGCATACCCCTTAAGGCAGTGGATGAATTTACCAGTTTCTAACAAGACCCTTATCATTTTGGGCAAAATACATTCTGCATGTATATAATTAATTGCATTTGTGGGTGATTAACCTGTACATTGAGGTTAATAATTTTCATTGGTTGTGAAGGTATGCTAAACATTTCTATTAGTTATACTGTGAATCAGTGTTTCTCGTTTGTTTACGTGTTTTGAATAATCACAACGGAAATGCATTTTGATTTCTCGTGATGCGAGAACTTGTATTTAGCTTGGTCTATTTGATAACAAGTGTATACCCCAGTACTTCTACTGATCCTGTAGTGAAATTTATGTATTTTATTAAGGGGTTATTTGTGTTTGATTATCTGGATTTGAATATGCTGAAAGTAATTATTTTGCCAATGCAGAGTGTAGATAAAGATAAGAATGACATGTATTGATTATAAACATAAATTTTACAAACTGAGTTTTCTTGAATTTCAGGGGAACCATGAATTAAAATGCTTTATAGCAAAGCTTGATCAACTGATCAATGCTGAAGAATAGAATTGAGGACATTCATTTTTGTTGGACATTGACGGTTATGTGTAAAAAGAACAGACTCAAAGGCAGTTCAGTCAGTTATTGAATTCTCCAGAGTCATGTGAATTGCAGAAACTGTGAATTTATTCTATATATACATCACATGCATTATGAGCCATCCACAGCAGAGTCTACCAATGGGCATTGAGGACCAATTATCAGAAAATGCAGCCATATCGTAAGTGGTAACGTGTGTCTGTTTGGTTTCATTCAGTTTAGATTAACTCTAACATACTGTACAGTATAACATGATTATAGTGAAGTGCTGGAAACAAACAATTTTAATTCGTTACAATCGTATATTCCTTATATACAGTGAATTCATAATATGTTTAAAAACTACAGGGAATTGAAATTACATCGTTGTAAGCATGAATTTATTATGTCTATTAATTTCAATTATCATTGCCTAGCTGAGTAGTTCAATAGGTTAGCACATTGACTGCTGAACTGTAGATTGCGGGTTCAAGTCCAGCAGGGTTTTAAAAAAAAAATTCAGGTTGCTTTCTATTAAAACTTAATTTTTGGACTAAATAAGTACTTAAATTTGAAAGTTTTTTGTTTTGAAATATTGTTGTACATACATATCCTCCACTTTTCATCCATATCAAATTTCTCTGGTGTAGCATTCCTCCGTATTGAATGATGTTCATATATTTGTAGTGATTAATAGATAAAACAAAGGAAATTGTTCAAAAGGTTGAGAATGTTCATTGAAACAATTGCACATGGGTTTTGTTACAGTATATAAGATATATTGATATAAGATGATATGGCTAAGATATACTTTATTCCAATCATGAGCCCCAAAATACATACATTAACATTATACATTTGATTAACATTGCAAAAATGATAAAAATCAAATGGTTCCATAAAAGTTGTTCATAACTGAAAACTATATAAATCTCTTAGATGCAGTGAATACCAGGGGATGGTGCATGATAAAAGAAGTAATATTCTTCCTAGTATAATCAGTGCAAACGGTCTGATTATGTACATAATATATAAAAAATTTTAAAGAAAGGATTAGACTTGTAAACATAATTTAAGGACTTATCACATAGAGTAACATTTGACAAGGACTTGGGGCATTCAAATGCAAAGGTCACCAAGGAACAGCGTCATAGGGTTGTTGGAAGCATGTACTGTTACATAATCCTCGTGTCTAGTGCACATGTCTGATAATTGTAAGATGTGTATATATTACTACATGTAAAATCTATATACCTCATTCAGTGAAAATTACTAATTTGGCTTAAAATCTTGGAGGAAGAAATGTAAATCCCTCAGTGCATGAGCCAAACTTGATGTACCTCAGACCGGAAGCCTAATGGTGTGATCCACTGAGCTAAACAGTATAATAAGGAGTACTATATTGATATTTATTTCAAGTATTATGACCGTATTTTATTCGTCCTTAATGGTATGCTGAATATAGATATAGCTCTTCATATTTTATTTACATAGAGATGGGATTTTGATGGCTTGGTAAATATCTTGGCCTTGTGTCTATGGCTATGTGTTATATCAGGATGATACGTAACATTTCGACACTATTTATGTGCATAATAACTTTCTCTGAATGACAACATGTAATATTTGTGACCAATATTAAGTGAATTCGAAGATATTTAAAATTCTTTGTAAAACTTGCTATGATAAAGAAGCTTTTGAAAGATCACTACTACTATAAATCATTAAGTTCTATATTTAATGAAGAGAAGAAAGCAATCATTAATAAGTGATTTTACATTTACTGGTGGTTATGTTTTGTCATAAAACTGGAATGCAGGATAATGTCACTATCACTAATGAAAAACAGTTCAACTTAATTCTGGTCCAAATTTCAGGTTTCAAGATAAGAAATGTAAACAATATCAAAGTTTGATTGTACATCCATTTTGTAGAAGAAACTAAATGTATTGTTTAACCCATTTGATACTTTGTATTTCAGGGCATTTTCTGTTATGGACTCTTCGCGCCTGTCCACTTTTGTGATATCAATATTGCTGATAGTCTATGGAAGCTTTAGGTATGTAACAATTACACGTAGTCCAAGAATACTATATAGCTACCCTTAACATCAATGTGTGGGAGTACTAGTATAGCTACCCTTAACATCAGTGTGTGGGAGTACTAGTATAGCTACCCTTAACATCAGTGTGTGGGAGTACTAGTATAGCTACCCTTAACATCAATGTGTAGGAAAACTAGTATAGCTACCCTTAACATCAATGTGTGGGAGTACTAATATAGCTACCCTTAACATCAGTGTGTGGGAGTACTATTATAGCTACCCTTAACATCAATGTGTGGGAGTACTAGTATAGCTACCCTTAACATCAATGTGTAGGAAAACTAGTATAGCTACCCTTAACATCAATGTGTGGGAGTACTAGTATAGCTACCCTTAACATCAGTGTGTGGGAGTACTAGTATAGCTACCCTTAACATCAATGGATGGGAGTACTAGTATAGCTACCCTTAACATCAATGTGTGGGAGTACTAGTATAGCTAGCCTTAACATCAGTGTGTGGGAGTACTAGTATAGCTACCCTTAACATCAATGGATGGGAATACTAGTATAGCTACCCTTAACATCAATGTGTGGGAGTACTAGTATAGCTAGCCTTAACATCAGTGTGTGGGAGTACTAGTATAGCTAGCCTTAACATCAGTGTGTGGGAGTACTAGTATAGCTACCCTTAACATCAATGTGTGGGAGTACTAGTATAGCTACCCTTAACATCAGTGTGTGGGAGTACTAGTATAGCTACCCTTAACATCAATGTGTGGGAGTACTGGTATAGTTACCCTTAACATCAATGTGTGGGAGTACTGGTATAGTTACCCTTAACATCAATGTGTGGGAGTACTAGTATAGCTACCCTTAACATCAATGTGTGGGAGTACTAGTATAGCTAGCCTTAACATCAATGTGTAGGAGTACTAGTATAGCTAGCCTTAACATCAATGTGTGGGAGTACTGGTATAGTTACCCTTAACATCAGTGACAGTGCTGTGCGATTACTAGGCTCGGTAAGTATATTGAAATATTTGTGGACTGATATTTATACAAGATATGGTACTAAAGTAATTTCTATCAGTACTTGTGAACACATTTTTCACTAATTGGGCTTTTTGGAATGAAGCATGGTTGGACACAGCTTGTAATTTAACCTCTGAACAAGATACATAGCCCATCTCAATATGAATAATCTAAAACGAAGGATAAATCAATATTGTTCAATTAGGCTTTTTTTAATGGACATTCAATCTGTCTTCAGATTCTTGAACATAAATGTTTTTGAGATTATTTTAGTTCATATTAACATTAAATGAAATATGTTAGTACTCTTTCTATGTGAAGCTTTTATATTATGTCCTTCCAAACATCTGTTACCATTAATTTTACTCTTTTTTTTAAGACTCCTTTAGAACTGTTCAACACTCTGTTCAAGTAAAGAGCTACCTTTCTCTTTATAGAGGAGTTTAGTTGATAGAAAAGATGGGGTGGAATCGTTTAAGAATCTATTTCTCTATACCCACTGGGCAAGACCAGTAAAAACAATTTTGTTTTGATTCTTTACTTATTTTAAACACCCCTCTTTTGTAAACAAAAATGTGGTTTTACAGGAATTGTCCATCTGTCTGTAATTTCATCCAACTTTTTGTATGGGCCATAACTTTGTACTAAAGCGACGTCAGAGGATATTACTTAGCACAAAAGTTGCTGACCAAACAGTGTGATCGAATAAATTTACACTGTCCAACTTCCAAGTTCTGAACTTAACAATCTTACTTAGTTGAGAATGTGCTTAAGAAATTTAAGTATAGATACTTAAGAAAATTCTCAGAAACACCTGACCCAACTTGCATGGAAGTTATATTTAGGAATGTATTCAATGGGTCCATGGGATTCAGTTCCTGACCAGGTAACAGTTGAGAGCAGGATCTAGTTTTTGGACTTGCTCACATTCCCAAGAAGCCATAGGCCCAACCTGGACTAGAATTACATGGAAGTTACATCAAGGGATACTAGCCACTATCCTTGCTTCAGATGCTGAGTGTGACCCATATTTTCTAAATGATTGATCAAAGAGAGTAGGTTGAAGCTTTTTGATATCAATCAATACCCAAGTAATTCTACTCCCTAACCAAATGGGTGTGGAAATTACATAAAAGCATGGTTACCATCGAACTTGCTTTTAAGATATGCTGATTGTGACCTAAATTTTACAGATAATTGACATGTGGAAATTTTTAGAGTAGGTTAAAGTTATAAAACTCGATTGCATTTAGTGATGAACATTAGACCCACCCAGACTAATATTGAGCTGCATATACCACTAAACTTGTTTTGAATCCTCACTGTGACTTGTTTAAACATGTGACAAATTCGTCACAAAGAAAAAGTTTAGAGTTCATCTTGATTCTTTCAAAGCATATTTTATATATGTAACACACATGTATAAGGATATATATACATGTGTATTTCAGGATGTATGTACTGAATTCTAGATTACAAATGCTTTCTATGGCCTGTATATTCAAGATGGTTGATTGCATGAGTAATGCATTTAGGGTATATATTACTAGCTTTGATTCAGGTGCCTTCATTATTCTAAAGCAAGTCCATAAAATGCATAAAGGGTATACCAACCAAGATTGAACTACAAAGATGTATACGTATATCTTTTGGTCCAGATTTGTTGATAAGATTTTAAGTTGGTAGTGATGTAAGGAATTCCAGTGTCTTTACACTCATTTTGTCACTAACTGTAAATCTGAGTAACCAGGAACTGGTGGAATAGATATCTGGCCTCAGGTTGTAGGGTCAATACTGTGGTCCATGGACCTATCAATGAGCTCTAAGCACTGCATTGTGGGATGTGCTGATGAGCATATCATAATGTTGCAGAGTTGCCGTATTTGTATTATTGATGTCTTTTTATAGGTCTCTAAATTTAGAACAAGAAAATCGAGAGAAGGAGAAAGACAAGCAGTATAGTTCATCCACAGATGGAGAAAGCAGTAAGTGTACATTTATTGCTATGGTTACGAAGGGTTTGGTGCTTTTCACAGCATTAGCTCATGTCAGGCTCGTGGCTAGTTCTAGACTAAAATCCAGTCTATTCTGAATACTGTAAAGCAATCAATTTTCATGGAGCGTAATTTTTGTTAGTTTTCTTTTCTTGGTCTGGACATGCCCACAAACTCCATTAGCTACATTGAAGAAAAACAACTTTTAACCAATTAAGACATGAAATTTCTTCAAATATTCTATTTTTCTTTATTCACAAAAATTTATCCCTTTGAAAATAAATTATTCAATGTTAAATGTATTTTAAAAAGGGAAGAAAAGGGGGGATGATTGGACGAATGGCATTTCAGATTTTCTCAACTTTTCATAGGACCAGATCTAGACAAAAGCACCTTCAAAAAACAGCACAAAACATGATATTGCATTTTACTGAATATTATTTTCTTGCTGTTTATTTTATCAAATACCTGTTGTGAATGGTTAATGTAAGGGCATTCATGGAACGGATACTACTTTGTTGAAACTGCATTTTTCACCATACATGTATATGCATCAGAATGAGTGCATTTGTAAACTATGGTTTTTATGGTAAATGAAGCTGTTATATGCAATTTGATTTCAATGAAATTTAGAAAGTTGCAATTTGCCAGTTATCTCACAATATGTCCAATATTTTATTGGTAGAAGTCAGACGGGTGACATCTGTGTGATTAGGAGTTTATTATAGCTTTTTTTTTTCAACAGGTTGAACCATTAATGCATGTTTTTGATGTTAGAATAAATTATAATATTGCATTTTCTATGTAGGTTTAGTGTTATTTCCTATAGTAATGTAAATATTTTCCAAAAGGTTAGATTGTTAACTTTCTGAAAAGGACATTCCAAAAAAAATTCTGTTGCCATGTCAACAAAAAGTGAGTAATACTGTGGAAATTCACCTCAAAAGCTTTATTTTAAGCTATAATTCTTCTACTACACAAATGGTGACAATAAAATCAGAATTTTTTTTATCAAATATGGAAAATGTTGTGGGGACACTTTTTATGCTACAAGACATTCCAGAGTTGACACAGTTGCCATGGATACAGTGGCCAGTTTGTATAATGTTTGTGTTCGCATACTGCTGTTGATTTATTGCGAACTTGGGTCGAATGGAGTCCAATAACTATTCAGTTTATCCTAAGATGGTAAAGATATCACAAAAATAAGTTCAGTTTAGATTTTGTCAAAAGGTCAAGGTCATAGAACATTTATTACAATGAGACAAAATGTCAAAGTCATGATGAAATGCCAATACATCACAGATATTTTAATGAAAATAAATGGGTCAAATTGTGTAGTTTTCAATAAAGCTGAGTACTTTGATATCCTCTCTCTTTTATATTTACCAAAGTATAGAACAGAATAAATCGGAATACTTTTATAACATTATGCAATATCCCTATTAAGTACTCTTGTGTAAACCAGTGATAATAATCCGCATTGTTTTCCAAAATCATTTCATTAACTGTGTTATAAACAACTGTAAGAACTTTTATAATCTCAACTTTATTCTGATTTTATGACTTTTCACACAACTATAAGACAATGTCACGATATCAACAGACGCGGAATATTGATGCGATGTCAAACAATCGCAAAAATTCAATACAATTTACCCCTTATATTAAAAAAATATAATATTTACCATAAATTTCATAAAACAAATCTTTCACATGCTGTACCGGAGATGAGTAACAATGTGCTTCTGCCATGTAAGGGGTTAAATGTGTGCTGAACATTACACCCGATGATAATTTTCTTGAAGAGCTTCGTATTTCTGTAATAAGTAATTGATGTAAAGATTAGAACAGGGCGATAATCCATCAGATTTTTCTATATTTTGTAAATCTTAATTCTTCTAGCAAGCTGAAGTTTAGATAATTAATAGTTATATATATGCACATTGTATTTGAAGAAATTAATTTTTATCACTTTGGGCTAAGTATCAACAGTATTTTTGTTTCAAAATGTATTACAACAGTTGTGCCCATAGAAAAAGGGAACATTTTTAGATTCTTTGTTTATTTTACAACTATTTCCAACAGTAACATATGGGCAACACTGCTATGTGGATGAAGTTAAAAGACATTGAATTAGTTTTCAAATTCCAAATCAATAAAAGCTTCTAATGGAAGGCTCATGAACTGGGATCATTAAAAACTTTCAGCAGTTGATTAGCTCATAGATTTTCAGCAGATGACAATTGTTGAAATATTGAAGAATCTACCTTCCTTAAATCATTGTAATTGGACTGCAGGTGAAATGTCAAGGATACATATGTATGACTATAGATATTGTCATTACTAACATTTTACACAAGTAATCAAGAATGATCTTAGGGGTCTGCATTTGCTGTTTTTTTTCAATTATATATGTCAAGGGACATGGTTTCTGTACTGAGAAATGCTGATACCAGTATTCTCCTCTAATCTTCACTAATTCAGAATAAAATTCACAGATTCATTTCCTGTTTTACCAACATCAGTATTGACAGACTAGCTAATTTTTTCTTGAAGCATAATAAAGCCACGAAACTTAGTGTTACGGAATGAGTCATCATATTTTGTGCATGATAAACATAACTTTGATATCCAGTGGCCTTAGGAACTGTGTAGGACTTACTAGGCAGTTATGCTGTAGGTCGACAACAAGTACCTTTCTCTTGTCATATCCTTTGACACTTGTAAACTAATGTTCACAACTTCACAGGTGTCAGAAGATGACAAGGAACTAATCTAATGAGAGGCAATGCATTTGTGCTACTACAAGTCTGTAATTGCTTGCGAAAAACTTTTAATTTTCATTTGTCTCTTAATTATTTCTTATTTTCTTGTGTATCTAATGTAATAATTTAAAACATTTTATGCTCATATTTACCGGATCCTCTGTTAGGTAGTTCACTACACTAAAACTCTATATGACACCACGTCACAAGATGGTGATTAAAATGTTTTGTGAAATTATTTGTATCAATCGATTTGTTTGTCTATCATCGTAGCTCAATGGTTAAAGCATTGGGCTGGTGAACCGCAGATCTCGAGCTCAAATCCCCCAGAGTTTTTTATTCATATATGTGTTGAAATAAATTTTTGAAAATCATTTTTTTTATCCAAATTTGTATATTTTTTGCCATTTTGGCATATATACTTATTGTATATCATCATATCTTTTATAATGAAATCAATTCGTACTGATTTGAGAAACTATTTCTGGGTGTAGTGAGCCACCTTGAACTTTTGATTGCAGTATTACGAGTGTAGGCGAGTATGTATTATTGTAATATACCCTCAAAGAGAGAGATAGCTACTAACTGTTTCTGTGTGGAATACGTAAAAGAAATCTAAATAAATCAAAAGTGTCTTAAAAATTACCAAAACAGAATGATAATATGATCTTTCACATTGTGATTTGTGTGTAGTTGGGTACCAGATAAGATGTTATTATATAGGTATACTGTATATATATTTACAACATGATTTTACTATGAAAATCTGGTGTGCATCATATACAAAAAATCCACCCCAATGATAATGTTGACACCACAGTTCCATCAACCAGTGATGTTATTTAGAGTTCTAGGGAAAGGAAAATTGCAATAATGTTTTTCAAAAATTTGCATATATCATAATCATGTATTACCCTGAGACTCTGATCTCAGACCAAGGATTGATATGCAATATGTTCTGAAAAAGAGTGTTTATTACATATACTTCAACATACATATTGATGTAAATTCAAGGTCATACGCAACATTTTTGACATTTTTTCCAAGATTATATTTTGTCTTCTCCTCGATATGAAGAGTTGTTGAATAGGTTTAGATTCTGTAGTGTAGTACTATTACCAGGCTTGGAATGTCTGCTTGGTTAGCTCGGTGGTTAAATCACCTATCTAGTAATGCAGGCTTACCATGTTCAATCCCTGATTGATACAAAGATTCTCTCCCCTTCTTTGTTACAATAACAGTAGTTCAATCATCAACCATGGTAGTTGTCTAGTTGACTTCCGAAACTTCATTGCGTACCCCTAGCTTGCTTTTGGACCTTCAGTGCGCATGTCTGGTAAATAAAGTTCAACCATTCTGTAAGCATGGGTAGACGAGACATTCTGTAAGCATGGGTTGCTGTATGGTAGACGAGACATTCTGTAAGCATGGGTTGCTGTATGGTAGACGAGGCATTCTGTAAGCATGGGTTGCTGTATGGTAGACGAGACATTCTGTAAGCATGGGTTGCTGTATGGTAGACGAGACATTCTGTAAGCATGGGTTGCTGTATGGTAGACGAGGCATTCTGTAAGCATGGGTTGCTGTATGGTAGACGAGACATTCTGTAAGCATGGGTTGCTGTATGGTAGACGAGACATTTTGTAAGCATGGGTTGCTGTATGGTAGACGAGACATTCTGTAAGCATGGGTTGCTGTATGGTAGACGAGACATTCTGTAAGCATGGGTTGCTGTATGGTAGACGAGACATTCTGTAAGCATGGGTTGCTGTATGGTAGACGAGACATGCGTAATGACACCCCTTCCGGTTTTGACTTCATGGTTTAACTCTAGTCACTATATATAGTTGATGATCGAACTAGGCCTTAGCATTGTTCATATATATATATAATATTTTGTTTTTACTTGCCACAATCAGGAACTATCAAAGTATGCGAACTCGAACCTGGTAATATGGGTTTTGTAGAAACAAGATAGGATACAAGTGAATTGTGCCCGAAATGTCATGAAAAATTACATATTATTGAGAAACATTGCATATGTCCTTTAAAAAATGAATATGTTAATATTTTGATGTCTCTTGTTCTGATAAGACATAATGGTGTGCAATGTGTATTAGCATGTTATTCAATTATTCTGCTCACCATATTGCACATTAGCACAAGAGACATTTTAAAAATTAAGGGGGCATTAACTGCTAAAGGGATGGCAACCATTTTTTTCTCAAAATATCTCAATGGTCTAGGAATACTGTATATATTAATGATTAATGAAAACATTTGTTTTGTACTAAAACAAGAGAAACCTAATAAAACTATGTTAGATAACCGCTTTTATTGTAAAGATATATATAAGGGAAATTGTTGTCTCGCAAGACAATAATTATTTAATCACCATAATTTGTGTGATTATTAATGTGCCTGTTTTGAGGTTAAAAAGTGTTTGAAATAATTGAATGCACCGGTCTTATTTCTGAAATGTAAATATAGAGCAATTTTCATTGAATTCAGTGTTTGGTGACAGACTGACAGCTAACACCCCTTTAACATTTATCCAATGCTTAATCAGATAATTGTGTCAGCTGCTGCAGTAGGTAGTTTGATGCAGCTATAGATTTTCCAATAGCTCATACATTAATAACTTGCCTGTCTGAATCATAAATACAAACTTATGACATTCTTCCAGATTAGTTTCAATTTTTATGCACTGTGTATTTATAATTCATTTAAAAACCTACAAGGAAAACATCAAATATATTTTAGATAAGATTGGACTTGAATCTAAGATTGTTTTACTTCAATATTGTGCATAAATGAATTGTTTTAACATATACTTAAGTAAAGTAGACAGAACCTGTTTCATGGTAGTTGGTTATTTGCTAGATTCTAAGACTTTCAAAAACCATTTACAAAAGTCAAGTGCAAAGCTTTTGTTGGAAGAGTTCATTTGCTATTGATCAATTTGACGTTTTCCGGTTTCTTCATTTTGTAAAATGATTAGTTATTTATAGATTTTCTTTTCGGTGACTCTCAAGTTTAGGAATTTAGCTGTTGCATGAGATTTATTACAAGCCAAATTAGTCTAACAAGATTTTTATTTTTTTTTTTAATATTTTTTTTATTAACCTTCATATTCACAATATTTTTACAAAAGCAAACAATAACATATACATACATGTACATATATACGCATGCATATACACACACATGTACATACATACATACATACATAAATACATATACATGTACACATATACACATAATAGATTATTTTCAGTTAAATAAATGATATTATATATATATATATATACAATGTATATATATATATATATATATATATATATATATATGAAAGTTTTGGGCGTTTTTTTTTTTTTATAGAAAAGACAGGTTAGAGATAAGAATTGAAAGGAAGGAAGAAAGTCATTTAAAGAGATGCAACACATAGAGAGAAACAGGGCTTTTCATAGCTTATGATAAATGTTCAATTTTTTATAAGGCATTTTTCAAACATTTGTTAAATTCGTTGTACTTACAATTTTTCAGTAAAATAAATTTTCAATATATAATCGACTAATTACATTCTTTTTTAGGGTCTCAAAGCTCAACCTCTTTTGAAGGGGTGAACTTGTTTGTATAAATATAGTATTTAATTATTAGAATTATAAGATTTTCCAGACTGTGTAATCTAACATTATTCAATTTACCAAACAAAATTGAATTTCTGCTTGTGTTTATAACAATAACTAATGTAGACTTTAACCAATGATCAACCTCAAACCAAAGATCTTTAATTAAATAACATTCTGAAAACAAATGGTCTAATGTCTCTGGCAATTGATTGCAGTAAGAGCATAGTGTAGAGTCTTTGATACCACATCTATTCAGGTAGTAGTTTGTAGCAGGTAATCTGTGAAGCATTTGGAATTGAAACCACTGCAATTTTGTTTCTGCAGTTGTTTTAAAAGGAAGCATATAAATAGTATTCCATTCTTTTCTGCTAAAGTTGATACCATTTTCAATCCGTTTAATTTCAGAAGTTGGATATATTTTTTTCTAATTGAGATAAGGACATTATACATAGCTTGGCAACCTTTCTTAGATGTGAATATTAGTTCAATAGTAGAGGGATATCTGATATTGTAATCTTTTACAATAATCTTATTGTTCTGTTGTTTCTTTATTGCTGTAACAAGACCTGAAAACTGGAGGAAGTTTACTTTTCCTGTAGTCATTTCTGTAAATTCTGTAAATGACATAAATGAATTGTCCATATTACATAGGTCACCAATGTGTATTCTTGCAGTAGTTCAATTTCATGATATTTAATCATATGCTGAAATGCATCAAAACTTCCAAAATTGTTTTCATTTCATGCCAATTAAGCTCAACAAAACTTCAGAATGTCATTACTGGTACTGGTTAAGGATTCGAGTCCTTGCATGGAATAGGCTACTGCAGAACATGTAGCATGCAAGGTGTAGAATTGTTCAAAATTTGAATTGTTGATAAAATTCTGCTAGCTAAATGTTTCCATTACTCTGATGAAAGAGCCACCACTTAATTGTTGCACAAAAAACAACTTTCGGTTTTAAGTTGATCTTAACTTTGGTGACCATCTTCTAGTTTGTATGTATGTAAGTCCATAAAATCACTTTCAACTGCTTATGTTTTTCCTAAATTCATTGAAGTTATTGATAAACATGCTCCATTAATTATGAACAATAAACTTGTATTTCAAGCGATGACAGAATTTTGCTCAATTTATATGTTTCATAACTGGTGTATAAAAGAACTGTTTTCTGAAAACAACACAGCTGGTGATTGAAAATTTATTTATTTTTCGAACATTTATTTTGTGAACTTTTAACATTAGGGAACATATATGATCATGTGAATGTCAGGCTAGCTGGATACAAGTAAGAGTCGTGATTATTGTTCCTATGCTCCTAAAACACCCTGGACATGTAACGTGATATTATTAAAGATTAAAATGAAATGAAGTACCTAAGATAAAATTTAAATATAATAGAAATAAAATTTTAAAAATGCATATATAATTCCAGTGTTATTTATTACAATTGATTTGATTGGACAAAAATAAAGCTGAACAAGAGTTTATACATCAATAAATCCGAAAACGCGATGGATTCATACACGCCTGAAAACAAATAACATAGTGCGGGGAAACTATTCAAATTTTTGCAGTCGTTAATAAAGTGAATGAATTGGAATTATAAGAATCAAACATTCTTTATGAAGAATTTATCGATGTGTAAACTCCGGACATTTTACTCACAAACTTAACGTAAAAGTGCTTTGCACTTTTATTCAGTTTGTGAGTAAAATGTCCAGAGTTTACACCTTGAAAATTTTTTCAAAAAGAATGTTTAATCCTATAATATACTCTCGTTGGCTGAAATAGTTCACTGAGTAACTGTATATCAAAACTGTTAAATGATCATGAAAGGACATCATTGTTTATTTCTGGAAATATATAAATACCACATCTCACAACCAATTCAAATGTATAAGAAACTTATCATTGCTGAAAATGGCAGCACACCAATGACTTGGCTTAAAAAAAAGTTTCCCTCCCAATGAGGTCATTAAAGAACTTTCCCCTCCAATGACTTTGACCTTATGTATTTGACCTTGAAAATCAATAGGAACAAAGTATGGCTGCAAGATTATGAAATAATGTACACAGGACTGAAATTGTGGGACCCATGTTTATAAATGCATTAGGTTGATTTATCAGTGGAATTTTTACCATTTTCAGAACTACAAATGTGTTTTGCTGCTTTCAAAAATATATACTTCTTCAATATTGGAGATTATCTTGAAGTTAATATGAATTCCCTGTTGACTTGATATTTAATATAGCTTTCCATTCATTCAATCGATTTTAAAGCAATGTAGCTCTAAATCTGAACTTTTTGTTTTGTTGTGCTATTATGATAGTTTTGTATGTAACTTTAACCATAATATCAATAAAATTACAACTAAGTATAAGGTTTTATCAAATCTATTGAATTTATAGCATTATATACAAAAAATGTATATATAAAAATCAATTTTTGTAGGGAAGACAACAATGTAATTTTGCTTCATTCAACACCTCTTAATAGGTTTGCTAACACAAATAACAATTAAAGGTTTTTAAAACCTTATTTTTTTCTGTCATTGAAATAGTGAATCACAATTTGGCAACAAAAATTTCCAACACCAAAATGACAGCTAATATTGCTTTAATATCAAAATATTGATTAGCATAAGTTGAAAATCTATGAATTGGATATTGTGCATTAGAAAGGTACCAGTGATTATAGTGTATAATATTGAACATATATGGAGTGTTTATGGCTATTTATGCTATTAAATTTACGTACAATTTGTTTTATTGCAGACATGCAAACCATTGACACTTGCCAAGCAGCATTTCTGCCCATCGGAGCCTCCGCCTCCCTCCTTATTATGTTCCTCTTCTTTGATTCTCTGCAGATGGTCTTCGCCATTTGTACAGCAGGTGAACTTCACATCACTGTATATCTACGTCAGGCCTCAGTGCTTTATATTATTTTCAATGTATAGGTGGTAGTTAAAATGAAATTAATATCAATTTATATCAGTAATAAACAACAAACTGTATGCAGATCAATAATATAACAGAATTGTTCTTTCTCAAAGACACTTACTGTGTACTCAGGGATGAAGTCTGTATTGTCTTAATCAATATAGTTCTTTTGAAGATAATACAAGGTATGAAAGTGTAGCCCCTTAGATATGATTTATGTTCAATTTTATGCAACATCTTTTTTGTAGTCCTTGCGACTGTTGCCTTTGCCTTTCTCCTGTTACCTATGTGTCAGTACATCATACGGCCATGTTCAACAGGCCAGAAGTAAGTGAATTATGTCATTGATTAGTACAGTACACAGGTTCAATAAATAGTTTTAGATAAGGAAGTTTGCTTAAAATTGATCAAGAGTCATTTATTTATATCAAAATAACACACACTCTCTCTCTCTCGTATCAGAAGTGAGAAAATTGTTTTAAAATGTGGTAATTAAATTGAACAACTGACAAGAGAATATTTTTATGTGCAATTAACTAGATATTTTTAATTGATGAAAGCGAAATCGGTATTACATTCTCTTTGGGGGAAAACAAAACTTCATAAATTGCAAGGACATTACAATTACTCTTCTACTGAAATAAAAATAATAGTTGACTATATATATATATAAGATGTAACAAGTCATGTATGTACCATTGTAGGATATCATTTGGGGTGTGTGGTCGTTTCACAGCAGCAGAGATTTTGTCCTTTTTCCTGTCATTTATGATTGTTTGTATTTGGGTCCTAACTGGGCACTGGCTACTTATGGATGGTAAGGTTAATCTTTCATAGTTTTATTTCTGGTTATAATATTACAAAACTGAAGGAATATTCCACCGATTGCTATGAACTGGTTGAATGGTTGCATAAATAGTTCACCATGATTTAATACACGACTAATATTTTAATTGTCGGGTTGCAAACCAAGAATCCACAAAGCAAGATGTCCCCTTGCAACATGGTTCATTGAAAGATAATATTTAAGAGCATACTACAATCATTTCACATTGAATTTCTCTTAGAAATTTCATTAGTGACCTTAACATATATGTAATTTTAAAAAACACAAGAAACTACTAAAATATTTGTGCAAGAATAATATCCCCAAGAAAGATTTATTTACAAGGAAACTTAAGACACCCCTTCCAATGACTTTGACCTTTTGCATTTATTGGAAAAAAAAAAGATCTTCCTCCAAGGTTCATTCCTGAATATATGTAATCTAGTCTAACATCCAAAATATTAATGATTGAAGTTCCATTCTGCTGATCTCGCCTTTTTTATTTAAAATCAACGCGAACAAAGATCTTCCTGATGGTTTGACAAAAAATTGGAATTTTCCTTTCAGCGACCTTGAATTTCATATGTAACTTTGAAAACTCTGTGAATAATGATCATTACATATTCCCAAAAATGGCATTATTGAAATTTATTCCTCTAATGGTATTTAGAAAACTCTATAAACTAAGTATTGTAAACATGATAGCACAAGTATCTGAAACATATTCTTGGTTGTGCTATTTTTGAGAAGATTGATCTGATTTGTAAGTGAAATTAATCTTTCCCAGTAAAATAAAGATTGTCTCCCCGTCATCTATTTGTCAGCCCTGGAGATAGGGAAGAGCAGTCATTTTTAAAAGAATTGAAGGAAATTAACAAATTTAATATTATCTGATTTACTTATACTACCATACAAGAATATCAATTTAATGTTTATTTTTTTTTTTATATCTAATAGCCTTGGGCATGGGGCTGTGTGTGGCGTTTATTGCACTGGTTAGACTGCCCAGCCTGAAGGTTTCCACCTTGCTGCTGGTTGGCCTTCTGGTATATGATGTGTTCTGGGTAGGTTAATTTATCTACATAGAATAGATAATGTACAATAGTGTATTTATTAAAGGGTTTAGTGTTGCATTTTAAGTAGATTTTTACTCAGCTGAGCAGTGCACTGTTTTTAGATCAGAAATTTGTATGAATATAAAAGTACTGAGTCAAACTTTAAAAGGAGGGAACGTAAAATCCCAAAACCTTGACTTGTGAGGATGAACTTTATCATATACTGGTAATTGTATACCACTTTATGACCATTTCCTGCTATTAAATTGTACTTCCTTTTTTGTTCTGAAGTGACAACTCAAGTATATGATATGAAGTGGTTTGCTATCTTGTTCCTCGAGGGATTTTAAATATCTTTAGTATTAATACAGTCAGCAAATATTTTGTATTTTACAGGTGTTTTTCTCCTCATACCTCTTCAGTGCAAATGTCATGGTGAAGGTTGCTACACGACCAGCAGAAAATCCTGTATGTCATCAATTTCATTTCATGTTTTGAAGAAATTTATCTGTTTAGATAAAGCTATTTTCTTTGATGCTGCAATATTCTCTAATTGGCTATGTCAAATATCTGCTGAATGAATACAATATTTATAATAGAGTGTTCCTGCAACTGCCTGACAAATGAAGCAAAAGATGGTTCAAACTAGAATGTAAAGTTTACCTTTTCATTTGTTTGTGTTTAGAGGAGACATATTATGGTACAGCGATGGCTTTATGTCTGACTATCTGTCCGTCTGTTTGAAGTTTTCTGTTTCTATTTTCATTTTTCTGTCACATATGAAGCTGAAACTTGCTGTGTAGCTTCTTTAAGGGATACTCTAAATCATATTGCAGCGTTGATCTATTTTGACCTCACTTGTAGGAGTGTTGCCACTTAATTTGAAATCTAATGTTATATGGAGGGTACAGGATTTGTCCCTCTTATCTCCTCCCACAGATTTCAAATGAAGACCTTCTTATAAGTCCCCCTGCTAGTGAAACCAAAGGGGACTATAGGTTTCCTCTTAGTCTGTGCGTCTCTACCTCTGTTTATTGAATGAGTAGATACACACAAGTTTTACTTTCATTACAGTTGAATTATTATACCCCCACCCCCCCCACCCCCCCCCCCCCCCCCCCCCCCCCGAACGAAGTTCTGGGGGGTATATAGGAATCACTCTGTCCGTCTGTCTGTCTGTGCAGATTTGTGTCCGGGCCATAACTTCTTTGTTCTTTGACATAGGCATACCATATTTGACACATGAGTGTATCACCATGAGACGATGTGTCATGTACCTTCATGACCTCCATATGACCTTGACCTCAATGTCAAAATTAAAGGTTTTTATAATGGATTCGTGTCAGGGCCATGACTTCTTTGTTCTTTGACATAGACATATCATATTTAACACATGAGTGTATCACCATGAGACGATGTGTCGAGTACCTTCATGACCTCTATATGACCTTGAACTTTGACCTCAAGGTCAAAATTGATTATAGGGTTTTGACATAGTCATACCATAAGACATGGGTGTATCACCATGAGACTATGTGTCATGTACATTCATGACCTCTTTATGACCTTGACCTTTGATCTTAAGGTCAAAATTATAGGTTTATGCCATGGATTTGTGTTCGGACTATATCTTCCATTTTCTTCTACAAAGGCATACCATATTTTTACACTCAGGAAAGAGGTAATTTATACCTATTAACAACACCCTTTGGGAGATTGGGGTAAGCGAAGGGTATTCTTAATGAGCATTGCTCACAGTACCTCTTGTTCTAACAAAAATTATTCCAACAAAATTCTATAAAACTAAGTCTCGTGGTTGACTTGATTAATTCCTATACTCTATCTAGTTCTTTGTATTTATAGGGGCGAGATCAAAATTTCAATGTCTGACAAAAAACTAAATTCACTTAGTTTTCACCAAACATACAATTATAAATAACACTGTATACCTTTTCTACTGTTTATTCACAAATGAGAGTCACATTAAAACTATTAAATGCTCATTAAAATGTAATATGTGGTTTTTAATAGTCACTTGTCTTTTTTCTTTTTCCACTAAAGTGTAATTGATGTTGGATGACAGAAACTTGAGGGATATTTTATCCCCCTCCCCCTAACTATTTGAATTTAGATTTTAATCTGACATCAATCTTTTGATTTCGCCCCTTATTGTGTGAGATATATAGATAATTTAAGGCATATCAGTTTTTAATTGCATCTGTCAAGTTTTCCGCATCTATTTACAGGAGATGGAAATTACAATATTTCCTGGTATTACAAAAATAATATCTGCCTGCTCTTCCATGGTCTGCCTATAAGGGCATCGATGGAATAAATAGGGGGCGCCGGTAGGGGACATGTATTGCTTTTGCATTACTCTCAGAATGCTTGTTTTACAGAGTGTTTGTATGGGTATTGAAGATGTGGCAAGGATTTTGATTTTCTTCAATTTTTGAGAAAATTACAGGTTGTTGAAAGTAATAAGTTTTAAGGAAATATTAAAAAGGGAGTACATGTACATGATCTGTCCATCTCCCAGTTTTCAAGTGAGGACTTTCTTATTTTACAGAGTATTTATATAGGTATTGAAGATGTCAGTTTTGAAGAAATATTACATAGAGTGTACATGGTTTAACCATTTAACTCCTGTCACAGTTTCCAAGCTAAGGCCTTTGTAAACAACTAGAAGTAACTTGCATATTGCAAGGATTTTAATCCCCAACAATTTTCTAATTTTCTTTATGTTTGAAAAAGTTACAGGTTGTTGAGCTTAGTCAATTTTTGGAAAATATTTACTCAGAACTCTTAGTCTGTCTGTCTACCCCCTGTCACAGTTTTTAAGCTGGAACCTTTTATTCATACAATGCAAAAGAAGGTCTATCACAGCCTGATGTTGGCTAATACAACCCTTCAGTAAAGTTCTACAACGTGTGGCTTAAGAAAAACGGCCTACATAAGCTTGTGACAGTCGTATTATGCACTGTTTCTGATACTCTTGTCTATATTCAGTTAACATTTCAATCTAGTGGGAGATTTGTAAAAGTTATCTGCACAGATCCTCCTTTTCAATAATGGTAATACATGTATTCCATGTTTCTTTGAAGGTGGGTCTGTTTGCCAAAAAGCTCCATTTGACTGGCTTTATGAGAGATGCACCGAAGTTATCATTGCCGGGAAAACTTGTATTTCCAAGGTAAGGTTAGAGCCCTGCAATGTGGCACATAGAACACAGGATATTCAGTCCTATGATATGGGGACCTCTTTGCAACTGTTATCTTGATGAATAGTTTAAACATTCCAGTTCTTTTCACTAGGAGGTTAATGTTTTGTCCCTGTTTCTTTGTCAGTAAGGTCAATCTCAGAAAGTTGTGGACAGATTCTTGCAAAATTAGAATGATAGTCCTTCAGTGAAGAAAATATTGATTAGATTTTCGGACACATCGGGGATGTTGGACGATTTATGATTGATTTAATTGATATTGCATTGGTATCTAGATTTTGATATTAATAATCATGGATAGCTCAGTGGTCGGATCACCTGGCTTGGTAAAGTCCTAAGTTGGATGGTATGCCATAATAATGTCACAATGCTGGGAGTTGGGGGCATATGCGTACTGAGTGATCTTGACTATAGTTTCAGGTTAATTGAAACATTTCACTACCTTGTGTAGGGAAATTTGTGTGCAGATCCAAGGATCTGACTTGAAGTTTAGATGAGCTTTTTACTTGCATAATACAGTCAAAATACATGCATCGTAAATCTATTTTTAAAATCAGTCTTTAGAGAGAAAATCGATAAGAAAGGAAATTGTAGTAAGAATTAGTATACTGTACACCATACATACACTAAGTATAAAAAGCTAATGATGGAATACATTATTTTTCAGCCTCCAAAATTCTAGTCATTTTTCAATGTTGGGCTTAGGAGACATTGTAAGTACATGTAAAACCAGTGAGTAAGCTTTTATAACAGATATGCAGATGTCTGTGTACAAGTATTTCCAGAACAGAAAAATGAAATTCCTCTATGAATGAAAATTTTTTGGAAAGAGATTTATTGTAATGACTTTCTATTAAAAATTTGTCTTGCCATAAAACCTTGTTTGACAATTTCCTCTGTTAACAGGTCATGCCAGGCCTACTCTTATGCTTTGTGTTGCGGTATGATGCTTATAAGAAAGCACAGACTAATTCTGTAGAAGCAGGAGTCCCACCTCCTCCAACTTATGTTCACAAGGTCACCTACTTCCATTGCTCTCTGATTGGCTATTTCTTAGGTAAGAATGTGAGCAGGGGCTGAAATTGACAGTTGAATGTGCTTAAATTAAATCCAACATCCATTTGCAGTTACCCTCAGACGGTCATGTTTCATGTATATTCTTTTTCAGGGTTGCTAACTGCTACAGTGTCATCTGAAGTATTTAAGGCTGCCCAGCCAGCTCTCTTGTATCTCGTGCCGTTCACATTACTGCCCTTGCTAACTATGGCATATCTGAAGGTAACATAGATTATGACATTGATGAGAGAAATGGGGAGAATTATTGATTGAAAAATTAATTTCAAGAGATATTTCAATTCTCATTTTATTTCACAACTATGTTATTAGGCTTGTATTTACAAGTAGTTTCTGTAAATGTGTCATTTTGCCCTCCACACGTGTGTCAGAGAGACCCTCCACGCGTGTGTCAGAGAGACCCTCCACGCGTGTGTCAGAGAAATATTTTAAAGCGTGGTACATGTATTGATTAATATTCTTGAAATTTTCAGGGAGATCTAAGGAGAATGTGGAGTGAACCATTCATTGTTCAACAAACACCGAAAAATTTAGATGTGTGATATTAACAAGTGTTGTAGACAATCGAAGACTGGATTTATCTGAGAAGGGAAATAACTCCATATGAATTTGTTTTCAAAGGAAAAGAAGGGATTTCAGTGATTTTTTACATATGGGAAGTTCCCAGGGGAGGAATCCGGCAACATTTTGCAGATCTTTTAGTGCAATGTTTCTTTTGATGTGAGGACCCATGACCTTTTTATACTATGAATTTCCTTTTGGCCAGTGGTTTGATTTCATGTTTTTATTAAATAGATGTATATCAAAATGATCTACTTATTATGTGTCAGGAATGAAAAATGTAAATGTGTTTAGAAAAATTCAGACAAGGATTCTTGTTGTCAAATGATACATAAAGTTGTATGTAATCATGTTTATTCTAACTATGGTGGTACATTTCCATTGCCAAATATGAAGATTTTTGTGAGTTGTGTACCATTATGAGAAACAGAAGAATTAACATGCATTTTATGCTTATAATAAAAACTGGGCTAGAAGCTCATTTTTTAAATTACTTTTTACAATTATTTTCTGTCTTTAAATTCTAGTTTTAGGAAAGGAGACTACAAATGAAAGTTTACAACCTTTGCATTATAAATCCTCATAATTATTCAAAGCCATGCATATCAACATTTTGTGATGAAAGAAAGACAAAATTGCAAGCAACAAACATTATAATAATGCCAACATTTACCATTTGTCTTGAGTGCTTCCAACATTTGTAGCATTAGAATATCAGATTTGTTTTCATTCTCATACATCATTTATATATACAGTGTATATATATTTCAAAGAGACTGCAGGAGTTGTTTTTTATTATTGATAGATATTATTTCAGTAGTAAGACATGGTTGATGGTGTGATGACTGTTTACGTGTAATACTAACATTCAGATGTGTTAGCTTTATATGTATTTTGATCATAATGATAGATATTAAACGTTGTAAGAGTGTTGATAAATTATCTTTGTATTGTGATTGTATTGTTAACATCAAACAAGGATATTCAATTATATTCTGACAATGGTTGTAAGTGTCACTTTTCACAATCCATTGATACCAATGGATTGCTGTCCAGGTTTAGTTAAATTCACCCTATAAACACATGTACATGTATCCGGTAGTCAAATAGCCATTAACAAACCAGGGCACCTATTCACAAAATATCTTACGACTAAGATCAAAATTTACAAACACGGTAATTTCCTTATTTTTCATTTCTTGTAGACTTTCTTAATTAATATGTGAAGTACATCCATGGTTTATTAAATTTGAATACATACTTGTGACCTTGGGATCGGTATTTGATTATCAGACAGAATTATTTTTTTCATCTTAGTCGTAAGGGCCCAGGTTTTAGGGATTCAAAAGACTAGACTCTTATCTATTAATCAGCTATAATAATCAAAGGCCTTGGAGTTGACTCGTCCACGATTTCCAACAGGGAAGTGGGGGGGGGGGGGGGGGGGGGGTATATACACAGCACCGTTTTATAAGCTCTAATTCTGAATCTTTAAAGTATGGTAAAACAAAATGTACATGCATAAGTATTATGCTTAACTAGATATCTATGGAATTTCAACATCACAAACTAAGAACACGACATATCGCTTGAGGAATTTACCCATAAAAGCTTCAAATTTTTTGTGAACATAAAAGTTCAAGATCAAAGGTCACTATCCATTACCATGGTACCCAGCACATCTGCATGAGATGATCACTTATCAGTACTTGTCAAATATCAAAAGCCTACTGCAAAAAACAAAACAGTAACAGCCCGAACACAATTTGTAGCAGATATCAATACAAATTCTTCTCTTGAAGTCTTCAAATATCTTGATTGCATCTCCATTCTGTTTAAACAAAGCAAATATAGAATTTGTTAATTCATTTCTAATAAGATAGATTTTTGCCAGAATTCTGTTAGTTCAAAAATTGCCATATCATTTATTTCCACGGAAAGTTAAATGCAATATATCGAAGTCCTTATTCATCTACTACCCAAGTTCTAACCCTCCCCCTCCTAATATTCATGCACGATTAAAAATATTATTAGTTTGTTAGATTTCATAAGTCTTTTACCATTATTGTTTGGTTAAATTTTGAATATACATATATCATACATAACTTTATTAATCAAGTTAACAAATCTTAATCTCAATGAAAGACATGCAGTGTCTAGTCTCATCTTCTCCCAACTGTATTAAGTTGCAGACCTGTTAGATCGATGCCTGACTCTAAAATATTTTCACATTCTTTCGCAAACAATGTGTGCATTCCATTAACATTATTATACCCCCCACGAACGAAGTTCAGGGGGGTATATAGGGATCACTGTCCGTCCGTCTGTCTGTGCAGATTCGTGTCCGGGCCATAACTTCTTTGTTCTTTGACAGGCATACCATATTTGGCAAACAGGTGGATCACCATGAGACGATGTGTCGAGTACCTTCATGACCTCTATATGACCTTGACCTCAAGGTCAAAATTAAAGGTTTTTTACAATGGATTCGTGTGCGGGCCATAACTTCTTTGTTCTTTGACATAGGCATACCATATTTGACACATGAGTGTATCACAATGAGACGATGTGTCGGGTACCTTCATGACCTCCATATGACTTTGACCTCAAGGTCAAAATTAAAGGTTTTTACAATGGATTCGTGTCAGGGCCATGCCTTCTTTGTTCTTTGACATAGTCATACCATAAGACATGGGTGTATCACCATGAGACTGTGCCATGTACATTCATTACCTCTATGACCTTGACCTTTGATCTCAAGGTCAAAATTATAGGTTTATACCATGGATTTGTGTTCGGACTATATCTTCCATTTTCTTCTACAAAGGCATACCATATTTTTACACTTGGGAAAGAGGTAATTTATACCTATTAACAACACCCTTTGGGGTAAGCGGGGGGTATTCTTAGTGAGCATTGCTCACAGTACCTCTTGTTTAAATTTTATGTGCACTGTAATGATTTTATTTAACAAATCGATTAATGTACACTGCCAGTCAAACTATATTCAGTTGCTTGCATCCATTGTAACAGGTATGCAAACCTGTATCTATTGAACAGATTTTAATTGAAAGATACGTGACCACTGTTGAACCTTAAATTCACTGGGGCTCTACCCTGCTCCAAGAGATCATAGCATGAACAAATCTGAAACTAAACTACATGGAGATGCTTGTGTATTTGTAATCTGTCCCCTGTAGTTCTTTTAAAAAGATTGTTACTATATTCATATATAACCAATATTAAACTTTAAACACCTATTACGACCTAAGGGGTCATGCAATGACAAAATCTAAAAATACACTACTTGAAATTGCTTGCAAATAAATTGACAACTTTTATCCTTGATATTCTTGAAAAGAGCAGTTTTCCTATACATTACCAATATTAAAGTCTTAACCTTTATTTAGGCCGCATCCAGGCCGATCATGGCATAAACAAACCTGAAAGTACACAACAGCAGCATTTGTACTTGTGTGGTTTTTGAGAATTTCAAATATATACCAATATACATGTATAAGTAATGTTAATCTTTGAACCCCTATTGCAGTTCTGCCCTGGCCTGGGGATCGTGGTATAGATAAAGTAAAACACTATGCAAGCAGTTCTACCCCGGTCTGGTGATCGTGGTATAAATATAGTAAACACTACACAAGCAGTTCTGCCCCGGTCTGGTGATCGTGGTATAAATATAGTAAACACTACACAAGCAGTTCCGCCCCGGTCTGGTGATCATGGTATAAATGTAGTAAAAAAACACTACACAAGCAGTTCCGCCCCGGTCTGGTGATCGTGGTATAAATATAGTAAACACTACACAAGCAGTTCCGCCCCGGTCTGGTGATCATGGTATAAATGTAGTAAAAAAACACTACACAAGCAGTTCCGCCCTTCGCCCTGGCCTGGGGACCGTGGTATAAATGTAGTAAAACACTACACAAGTGTACTTAATTAATAATTTGACCATGTAAATTTTACAAAGATTTTTCCTTTGTGTAACTAATGTTAAACTTTGAACCCTGTAAAGACCTGCCCTGGCCCAGGGATCATGGTATGAACCCTGTAATGAACAAAGCTAAAACTATACTAGATGAGGAAGATTGCTTATTTTAAAATGTGTCCATCTGTATCCTTCTGGTTTTTGAGAAAAAGATTTTTCCTATATATTACAATGGTGAACCTTGAACTCCTATTGTGGTCCCACCCTGGGGTGAAGTGAGTCATGATGGGAATGTATGCAGATTTGACAATCTGTTCCCTTGTGGCTCATCATCAGTTTTCCTTCATATACAGTATTCGATGTTAAAGTTTGAACTCCTAATGTAGTCGCAGCCCTCAGAGGTTATGGTATGAACAAATTTGAATCTGCATTGTGTAAGGAAGCTTTTAAGAAAGCTTATCAAGGTTCTTTAGAATATTTTTCAAACACCCCACCCCACTTTTACTATTTCTTAATTATCTCCCCTTGGAAAGGAGCATGGTCTTTCCTTTGAATAAACTTAAATCCCTGTTGCCCAAGGATGCATTGTGGCAAGTCATCCTGTGACTCTTGAGTTGAAAATGAAAAATTTACAGATACAGGATATGGGGTCCATTTTCACCTAAATTTCAAAATAAAATTAAAACCTAGTACCTGGTGAAAATTTATTTCAAGATGATACCCTAATAAAAATATACAATCAAGAATGTATGTATCTAAAGCCAAAAGGTCTTCACAGGTTTGAGCTTTGGGGTTTTGAAAGAACTAGAAATGTTTGTAAAAGATGTATGCCACCCATGGTGCAAAATTGAAAAGGGTTATACACATGCATCATTTAATTGATAGTAGTGCCAAACCATTTCAAAATATTGAGCAGACAATATCTTCCTATATCCAGAGTGGATTGACTATGTGACCTCAAAATCAGTAGGGGTCATCTTCTTCCGAGGATGTACCAGAGTACAAAGTTTGATATCTGTCAAGCAAAGGGTTCTCAAGAAATTGAGCAGATAGTATATTCCTATGTCCAGTTTGACCTTTGACCAAGTGACTTCAAAATCAATAGGGGTCATCTGCTCCTGAAGATGTACCAAGTTTAATGTCTGTCAAGCAGAGGGTTCTCAAGATATTGAGCGGACAGTATATTCCTCTGTCGAGTTTGACCCTTGACCATGTGACCTTAAAATTGATAAGGGGTCATCTTCTCCTAAATGTACCATTGTACCAAGTTTGAATTCTGTCAAGCAAAGGGTTCTCCAGATACTGAGTGAACAGGATATTCCTATGTCCAGTTTGACCCTTGACCATGTGACCTCAAAATCATAAGGGGTCATTTTCTCCTGAAGATGTACCAGTGTACCAAGTTTGATATCTGTCAAGCAAAGGGTTCTCTAGACATTTAGCAGTCAGTATATTCCTATGTCCAGTTTGACCATTGACCTCAAAATCAGTAGGGGGTCATCTACTCCTTATGATGTACCAGTGTACCAAGTTCAATGTCTGTCAAGCAAAGGGTTCTCAAGATATTGAGCGGACAGTGTCTTCCTATATTCAGAGTGGATTGATCCTTGGACCTGAAAATCAAGAGGGGTCCTCTTCTACTCATAACCAACCCTCATATGAAATATCATCACGATCAGGTGAATGGTTCTTGAGATATTGAGCGGACAACGTGGTCTACCGACAGACAGACAGGTGCAAAGCAATAGGCCCCCTCTTCTTTGAAGGGGGGCATAAAAAGGCATGTTTTCCACCTAAATTTTGCAAACATTTTACTTTGAAAAACATGTTTGCCTATTAAACATGTATTCTTCAATAAATTTTTGGTATAAAAGGAAGAAATTTGGAATTTTCATTAACATTGTGACCTTTCTATGAACTTGGAATATGTTGTATTTTAAAACTTGTACTTATTTTTAGATGGACATGATCTGGGTTCCTGAATAATTATCTACATTTTTGTCTATGATGTCTTTTCAATATGGGGACCATACATGTTAGATCTGCTATAAAGGCAAATCTAATTTATACATATTTGTAATTATGTGTTTGTAAATTCTTTATATAATTTACTTGTGTTTATTCGACGTCACATGTCTTTACGTGACGTCGAACGTGCATGTCTATTGTGACGTAAAATAACAACTCAGAACAAGAGGCCCATGGGCCACATCGCTCACCTGAGTCACTTTGGCCCATATCTGAAGACTTTCCTTATATATTTGCATGTAAAACCTTAGTCTCTATTATGGCCCAAACTACCCTTTGCAAACTTGAATCTACACTATGTCAGAAAGCTTTCATGTAAATGTCAACTTCTTTGGCCCAATGGTTCTTGAGAAGAAGATTTTTAAAGCTTTTTCCTATATTTGTATGTAAAACTTTGACCCCCCCCCCCACTTGTGGCCCCATCCTACCCACTGGGGGCCATGATTTGAACAATCTTGAATCTTCACTATGTCAGAAAGTTTTCTTGTAAATATCAGCTTTTCTGACTCAGTGGTTATTGAGAAAAAGATTTTAACTATATATTTGTATGTAGAACTTTGATCCCCCTTGTGGCCTCATCCTACCCCCAGGGGCCATGATTTGAACAAACTTGAATCTGCACTATGTCAAAAGGTTTTCATGTAAAAATCAGCTTTTCTGGCTCAGTGGTTCTTGAGAAGAAGATTTTTCCTATATATTTGTATGTAAACTTTGATCCCCTATTGTGGCCCCATCCAACCCCCGGAGCCCATGATTTGAACAAACTTGAATCTGCATTATGTCAGGAAGCTTTCATGTAAATCTCAGCTTTTCTGGCTTAGTGGTTCTTGAGAAGAAGATTTTTAAAGATTTTCCCTATATATTTGTATGTAAAACTTTGATCCCCCCTTGTGGCCCCATCCTACCCCCAGGGGCCATGATTTGAACAAACTTGAATCTCCACTATGTCAGAAAGTTTTCATGTAAAAATCAGCTTTTCTGGCTCAGTGGTTCTTGAGAAGAAGATTTTTAAAGATTTTTCCTATATATTTGTATGTAAAACTTTGATCCCCTATTGTGGCCCCATCCAACCCCCGGAGCCCATGATTTGAACAACTTGAATCTGCATTATGTCAGAAAGTTTTCATGTAAAAATCAGCTTTTCTGGCTCAGTGGTTCTTGAGAAGAAGATTTTTAAAGATTTTTCCTATATATTTGTGTGCAAAACTTCGATCTCCCCTTGGGGCCCCATCCTATCCCCGGGGGCCATGATTTGAACAAACTTGAATCTGCACTATGTCAGAAAGTTTTCATGTAAAAATCGGCTTTTCTGGCTCAGTGGTTCTTGAGAAGAAGATTTTTAAAGATTTTTCCTATATATTTGTATGTAAAACTTTGATCCCCTATTGTGGCCCCATCCAACCCCTGGGGCCCATGATTTGAACAAACTTGAATCTGCATTATGTCAGGAAGCTTTCATGTAAATCTCAGCTTTTCTGGCTTAGTGGTTCTTGAGAAGAAGATTTTTAAAGTTTTTCCCTATATATTTGTATGTAAAACTTTGATCCCCCCTTGTGGCCCCATCCTACCACCGGGGGCCATGATTTGAACAAACTTGAATCTGCAATATGTCAGGAAGCTTTCAGGTAAATTTCAGCTCTTCTGGCCCAGTGGTTCTTGAGAAGAAGATTTTTAAATGACCCCACCCTATTTTTGCATTTTTGTGATTATCTCCCCTTTGAAAGGGACATGGCCCTTCATTTGAACAAACTTGAAAGTCCTTCACCCAAGGATGCTTTTGGCCAAGTTAGGTTGAAATTGGCCCAGTGGTTCTGGAGAAGAAGTCGAAAATGTGAAAAGTTTACAGACAGACGGACAGACAGACAGACGGACGCCGGACAAAATGTGATCAGAAAAGCTCACTTGAACCTTCGGTTCAGGTGAGCTAAAAACAACAATTTGATGTACTAGTTACCAGTAGTTTACAGTTGTAGTCGGCAGTGTAATAAGTTAGAGACACTATATTTTGGTAAGCATACTTTTATTATTTGATAATTTACAGTTCAATCAAATAACCATTAGCGTACATAACGCACTTACCATTATTTCAGTAATTTAGCAGTTCATATTTAGATATCAATAATTGTCCGTATTCTTACGTAATATTGTACTTAGTTTAAAGTTTTATACTAATGATCTGTAATCATATTGTATTGATATTGTATTGTTTGTTTATTCTCTCTTACAGAGAATCGTTTCATTACTACAGAAAATAAAGACATGTAAATATGGAACGCATATCTCTTCATTCTAACATCGGACAAGCCGACGGCAACAATACAAGTCCTTATCAGACCTCCTTTTGATTAGAAAAGCTCATTTGAGCTGAAGGCCTTCAGCTCAGGTAAGCTAAAAAAAAAGGGGGGGGGGGGATTTTTACTGACCCACAAACTCCAAGCATTTAGCTTAGGTGAGCTAATAAAAACCATCGATTACATGTTCAATGACTTTATTTCTTCACCAATAAATGTAATTTCACATTACACTTAAAAAGATTTCTTAATTCTTCTTTTGCTTTTTCTATTATAACGGAAACTTCCTTTACAACAGATGCCTGAAAATAAAAATATGAATTTAGAGCAAGGCAACATTTCATTCATTAACAAGAGATGTTTGTAAAACACATATGCCCCCCCATGGTGCAAAATTGAAAAAGGTTATACACACACACATCATTTAATTGAGAGTAGTATCATCAATTCAAAATATTGAGCAGACAATATCTTCCTATGTCAAGAGTGGATTGACCATGTGACCTAAAAATCAATAGGGGTCATCAACTCCTGAAGATGTACCAGTGTACCAAGTTTGATGTCTGTCAAGCAAAGGGTTCTCAAGATATTGAATGGACAGTATATTCCTATGTCCAATTTGACCCTTGACTTTTGACCATGTGACCTTAAAATAATTAGTAGTCATCTTCTCCTGAAGATGTACCAGTGTACCAAGTTTGATGTCTGTCAAGCAAAGGGTTCTCAAGATATTGAGCGGACAGTATATTCCCATGTCCAGTTTAACCCTTGACCTTTGACCACGCGACCTCAAAATCAATAGTTGTCATCTTCTCCTGAAGATATACCAGTGTACCAAGTTTAAAGTCTGTCAAGCAAAGGGTTCTCAAGATATGGAGCTGACAGTATATTCCAATGTCCAGTTTGACCCTTGACCTTTGACCATGTGATCTGAAAATCAATAGGGGTCGTCTTCTCCTGAAGACGTACCAGTGTACCACGTTTGATGTCTGTCAAGCAAAGGGTTCTCAAGATATTGAGCGGACAGTATATTCCTATGTCCAGTTTAACCCTTGACCTTTGACCACGCGACCTCAAAATCAATAGTTGTCATCTTCTCCTGAAGATGTACCAGTGTACCAAGTTTAAAGTCTGTCAAGCAAAGGGTTCTCAAGATATGGAGCTGACAGTATATTCCAATGTCCAGTTTGACCCTTGACCTTTGACCATGTGATCTGAAAATCAATAGGGGTCGTCTTCTCCTGAAGACGTACCAGTGTACCACGTTTGATGTCTGTCAAGCAAAGGGTTCTCAAGATATTGAACGGACAGTATATTCCTATGTCCAGTTTGACCCTTGACCTTTGATCATGTGACCTAAAAATCAATAGTGGTCGTCTTCTCCTGAAGTCGTACCAGTGTACCAAGTTTGATGTCTGTCAAGAAAAAGGTTCTCAAGATACTGAGCAGACAGTATATTCCCATGTCAAGTTTGACCCTTGACCTTTGACCATGTGACCTCAAAATCATTAGGGGTCATCTTCTCTTAAAGATGTACCAGTGTATCAAGTTTGATGTCTGTCAAGCAAAGGGTTCTCGAGCTATTTAACGGACAGTATATTCCTATGTCCAGTTTGACCTTTGACCATGTGACCTCAAAATCAATAGGGGTCATCTTCTTCTGAAGATGTACTGGCGTACCAAGTTTGATGTCTGTCAAGCAAAGGGTTCTCTAGACATTGAATGGTCAGTATATTCCTATGCCCAGTTTGACCCTTGACCTTTGACCATATGACCTCAAAATCAATAGGGGTCATCTACTCCTTAGGATGTACCAGTGTGCCAAGTTTGATGTCTCTCAAGCAAAGGGTTCTCAAGATATTGAGCGGACATTATATTCCTATGTCCAGAGTAGATTGACCCTTGACCTTTGACCTGAAAAACAATAGGGATCCTCTTCTACTCATAACTAACCCACATATGAAATATCATTATCATCAAGTGAATGGTTCTCAAGATATTGAGCGGACAACACATGGTCTACAGACCGACCAACCGACCGGTGCAAAACAATATGGCAATGCCCCCTCTTTTTCAAAGGGGGGCATAAAAATTCTACTGCAAGGTGTAAATATTAGACTAGATGGATTTTATGAAACTTTGTTTAATGGTTTACTATATGTATTTCATTCCTTGTTTAACAACAGGTGAAATATCCTCATTCCTTGTTCAACAACAGGTGAAATATCATGTATCTGTGACAAAAGTAAGTAAGTGGGCATGGAAATATATGTATAAATGGAAAGATCGATAATGATTTCCCAAATTTTCCTACTGAAGGTACAACATGGTGTGTCACTGACTTACGCATCCATTAATATGTCGTACACAAATTAAATTTCCCATATCTTTCTTATAACTCAACAACTTTGTAATGGAATTCACTCACCACCAGGAAAGTATTGCTACAGGTGATGGTCATGTGGATCTCTAGATAGTCATAGTCCCAATCCCACTGCCAGAGTTTTATCTCCTACAAAGGAATACATCACCTTTTAAAGTTCAGAGGAAAAGCATGCATTTATGAAAACGGGGACAGAACAGGTAAAACGGGTCATCACCTGCTAAATTTGGCATATTGTGAGATGCTATCCCTGTCAGAACCGTTTCCAGTTACCTTGGTCTTTCAACAACCAATAGGCACCAAGGCCTTAATGACATAGACAATGCAGTACTGGATGTTTCCCCTATCTCCTTAAACTAGAGATTGTTTTGTCTCCCCAGCTCCCCAAATTGGAAGTGCTCCAAATGAAAACTCTTCCCTTTAATGTACTGCATGGTATGAAGGAGAAAGCATTAGCAGGAACATGGACATTATGAACTCCGATGAACCACATAGGAGAAGTGTTCAAAAACTATATTACACCTTTCTCCCCTCAGATCCACTATAACTTTAAGGATAACAATTGGATCCTCCTGTCGCTACAATATGCATTTCTGTAAATGGCATTGAAGTATTGTACAAAATTTCGAGTCTATCGGATAAGCCATATAGGAGGAGAAGCATTCACAAGCTATTTTAACATACTCCACCCCTCTTAGATCCACTATAACTTTTAGGAAAATAATTGGATCCTCCTGTCCCAACAATATGCACATCTACAAATGGCAATGAAGCACTGTACAAAGTTTCAAGTTTATCCGATAATCGATATTGGAGGAAAAGCGTCCACAAGATTTTGTGACATAGACGGACGTACAGACAGACAAAAAGTACAAAAACAATATGTCTCCCCCAGAAAAAGGGGAGACATAATGAAGAGCTCCAGAACAAACAATTTTGTATACTGAGAACTGAACTACTTGTATGTACATAGCAAACATTTTACATATCAAAAGCAGTGTGTGGAATTAATAGAAGAATCCTTCATTAGTACATGTGTGGGATAGGGAAATTCCACTGAGGGAAAAAAAATTGCAGTCTAGGACGAGGCTTTGCCGATACAGCGAATCTTGTTCCAGTAAGTGTAAACTAAAAAAGGCTGTCCACCAGAAAGCTATATCAAATTGAAATTTAAAGAAAACAAAATATTTTACTTCCCTGTGTAACGTAAATCATAGAAAATATATGACGTCACAATCCAATGACGTCGCAGCAGTGGGAGACAGAAAAATCTCGCATGGCTGTCTCACATGGGTAAAGTCGATCTCACACTGGTGATAATGTGAGAAAACATTGTATCATATTGTAAGAAGTTCATTTCAATCTATCAATGTACGTGTACCATACAGTTACTGATTAGGTATCTTTAATTATTAATTATTACAGCAGTTTGCCAAGAACTTGATGTACACTGTATATGAAAAGAAATTATGAGAATATTAAGTAACGCGAATTATACAATTTAATATAAGTTTTCTTTTTCCTTAATATTTACATTTTACTTTCATTTCTGTTAGAATTCCCAGCTGTTAAAATAGACGTACTATATTTATCAAGATTCAAATGCACAATGTTTACAACTGCATCACATTCATCAGGAAATGGCTATAATTACAATTGTAATGATATCAAATGCAAAAACATTGGAAAGGTAATTATCTTTTAATAAATCTGAGAAATGGCTACCAAATAAGGTGGTACGTGACAGCTCGATCTGCACGCATGTCGCAGTAAAGTATATCAAAACGAAGCCGGTAAAATGTGTAGTTATTGAGAAAACTAGCTTATTGGCTTAAAGGCTGAACTCTAAATGAAATTTTCAAATTTTGTGTAAGTTGAAACCTGATATTTCCATGAAGGTCAAAATCCAAGCAATATCCACATCTTGAAATGAAAAGGTCCTAGCTTGAAAACTTCCGAGTTAGATGGACACACCATATGCCCTATATAACTTACATGAAAATTTCCCCAAATTTGACTAGGTTGCTGATTCCCAAGGAAATTTAAAAAATCTATGCAACATACACATCTTAAATACCCATATTTATAAACGTGGTGTACTAAGATAGAGTCCTACCTTGAAAACTGAGAGAGGAATTGGACAGAACATTTTCCCCTTATATAAAAACTAGTTTCATGAACAGGGGCATAACTCTTCCAAATCTGAGTGCTATTAAAGGAGTTTTACAAATGGAATTTATACAGCAAGTTTCAATATTCAATATGTGAAAACATCAGAGAAATTATGCAGCAACAGGTAGCTATCTCCAACAGATAGATAGGCCTGACAGACAGCATCTAATGATGGGCATTTAAAAATAAAGAATAATCTACAACTAGAAAAGTGACAAGTCAATAAGGACCCCCCAGATAAATCTATAAATTGAAAAGGGGTCTTCCTCTACCTAATCCAAATATCACCGGCATGTGCAGAATTCAGAAAAATATTTTTAAAGAAACTTAAGCTATTGTGTGCCATTGAAAGTGCTGATGGACAGACGGACAAAGTGATTATTACAGGGCACCTGCCATATGATGGGACTCTAACTATTGCAAAATGTACAACATGGGTCACACCTTCTGGGAAAAAAATTGATCCCTTATTAGGACTTATATTACCAGTGACTGAATTGAAAGCTTGTACATGTACGTTCTCTTTCGAGATGAGAAAAGTTGGATACTAACAGGATACAGCTCGTAGACAGGAAATTTGACATGGTCCATCATTTTCTCCCAGACGATATTTTGTGCTAGTTTATAAGGAGATTCATCTGTAATGACTGAGCTGTGGTACATCCAATCCCCAGGCTTGGCACAGGAAAACATATACTCCTGTAATAAAGGAATGCAACTTTAGAAACGACTTCCTGTTACATGAGGAGTACATGATTCTCTGAAGCTGAACTGAACATTCTATGACAAATTGAAAAAAAATATACAGGTACAAGTAGTATTTATTATCATAAATATTTTGAGAATGTGTGCATGTTAGAATTCACTCCATGCACATTTATAGGTAGTTAGGCAACCAATATATATATATATATATATATATATGCATGTACATTAAAAGTTTCCAACTTTGTTTAAATGCTGGTGCAGTAAAAAATGTTCATGTGTCGACAGTTACAGTTTTCGTGAAAATTCCTACCCTCAAATCATCCACACCATCATCATTTAATGCAGACACCATGAACACTTCCTGGAAATTGGACCAGCCCGTTCCCTGAACAGCAGATTCAGGACAGCCATCCAGCCTCTTCAAGTACCTCCTCAACTGTAAATCATCGTCCTCATCTGACGCCTCACCTGAGGACATAGTCTGTTCCTCTGCCTCTGCCCCACCCCTCACTGTTGTACTAGTGTCCTCCGATTCACTGCCAGATAGTCCAGTAATTTCTCTGGAAGTTTTGAAGTTTTTGATCACCGAGTCTATGAAGTCCGTTTGATTATCCCTCCTGCTCAGTGTGTGTGTTCTCTTCATCGACATTACTGGTATCTGTTTTCCCTCGAGTTGTTTGTTTGTTAAGGAGACAATAGTGTTCAGAAGACCTTCTTTGTTCACTATAGCATCTACCTAAATTAAAAAACAAAAAACAACTGTTTTCACATGTTCATGAAAAGCAAGAAATCCTTATCAGAGTGGCCAAAACCATGTGAGGTAGTGTATTGAGGGTAACTAAGCTGACTAGACTTCCTAAATCTTCACAATCTTCTATGCAAAGTAATAATCAAATTCTGTTACATTTACATGCATTATATTTCTAATATGTTGATGGTGCTACCGTTTGAGCGAGCGCAGCTTCATGTATTTACATATTGTGTAATGTTCATGCTTTGATCAGGTTCAATTTTAACAATATCTATTTGCCAAATACTCATTACATGGATTTTCTTCCAGGGTTTTAAAAATCATTAAACATGTATACATGAACGTGATTGAACTATTTTTATGCTATACATACATTTTATTTCTGCTGCCTTCAGTTGTAACACAATGATAAAATATTTCAGCATTCACATATAATTATTGAATAAAATTGCAATGTTGTTGTGAGGATACATTAATTAAGATTAATTCACAAAACTAGAATTAATTAATGATTTGTCAGTAGTTAATTCAAGCACTCATTATTTTTAATCAGAAAAAAAAAAAAAAAAAATTTTTTAAATGTTTTCAATCCAACAGAATTCAATAGATTTTTTGGTATTTTTGTTTAGCACTAATTCAGTACCTGTTCTTACAATTTAAGTTAGTCTCCCTTTTTTTTGTTAGACTCCTATTGAGAATTTAGTATTTTGATCAGATGTGTGGTTTGCAGTCGATTATACACAATTTGTATTCGATGCCATATTATGTATGCCTAATGTTTACGTATATTCAATATTGTAGTATGACTTTTACAAATGGAAATAACAAGTACGTATTTAGTCTTATTATGACATACGTCAAAACGTAGACATGATGTCACACATCATCTTAACCTGCCTTTCATAAACATTGCACTTCGTTAAACATTTCGCCTTACGGTACACTGAATTTTGGAGCTAGGAGACTACAAAATTAGGATGATAATCCACGTGAGTTCACAATCATATTCCAAAGTGTGACTTTGCGAGATCTCAGCCATTTTTGACAAGGGACAATCTGATTAAAATCAGATCCTCGATCCGCTCCTTTATTTCTTTTGATTTGTCGCTAAATAAAGGAGCGGATCGAGGATCTGATTTTAATCAGATTGGACAAGGGACATCTGGGATTGGCGTCAAAAAATTTTCCTTGTTAAAGGTTTAGATTTAGCTTGGGTTATTTCCCGCGCTCTAGTCATTAGAGCTCGCAGAACTGGCTCGCTGCGCTCACTATCATTTCTGTGGAATCACACTCTACTGAACTGCTGCATCAGAATTCATACCTTGTTCAAAATTAGTATAGTCGGTGTGTTTCTATGGAGATGTAGAATCTTTGTCACTGTTTTACTCAGTGTGTTTCGACGGAACTTGTCCTTCACATCCACCACTACTCCTACTAATTACAGTAACATCCAAATTACAAAACTTTCAATGATGGCGTCAATAAACTAATCCAGATTGTGAAATAAACCTATAAACCGTTATTGTGACCTACATATAATGCACCCTAATTTTAGGGGTTATAATTTGGATCATCAAATTTTGTTGGGGATTTTCAACCCTTTCCCCCGTATATTTTTAAACCCTCCCCAGTAAATTTTTAAACCCTTTTTGTAGCCCTGCCCTGGTCCCAAGCATCATGGACTAATCAAAATAGAGCTCTCCTTATAGAAGGATTCTTTTGTGTGGGATTTGGTTTTTCTGATATAGTCGTTATTGAGAAAGTTTTTTTTCTTTTAACACACCTCACCCTATATCCACTAGTCTTTCACAATGATTTCTCCTTAGAATGGGGTATGGACTCAATCAGTAAAATTTATTTCGACTCAGGCGAGCTAATAATTCAAAGTTGACGAATTGGCTATGTTGACAATATGTTAAAATGAAGTTCATTACATTACAATTAGTATTACATAAAACATACTATTAAACAAAAAACACACTTAACTTGAATACTGCTCATGACCGAGTGATTTTCATTTCCCAGCAAAACATACAAAGAATAATTCAATTAACCAATTGTGCTTCCAATGAAACAAAATTAGCCGTTCCTAGCACTTCATTACCATAAAGATTCAAATTACCAAGGAGAGGTGAGAGCACACCAAGTTATACTTACATAAGTCCACATCACCTGCACACCAAGTTATACTTACATAAGTCCACATCACCTGTAGACCAAGTTATACTTACACAAGTCCACATCACCTGTAGACCAAGTTATACTTACATAAGTCCACATCACCTGCAGACCAAGTTATACTTACATAAGTCTACATCACCTGCAGACCAAGTTATACTTACAAAGTCTACATCACCTGCAGACCATGCTATACTTACATAAGTCTACATCACCTGCAGAACAAGCTATACTTACATAAGTCCACAGACCAAGTTATACTTACATAAGTCCACATCACCTGCTGCCTTGTCTGGGTCTATCACCAAGGATGATGGGACACAATGCCTAAAAAAAGTCAAGCTGTTTTTAAAATGGACATTGCAGAAATTCATTTTTGTCTTGCATCCCTCCATTTTTTCCACTCATTCAAAAATGATGCAGAGAATTTATTATTGCTAATGTGTTACTTAGGAAAACAGTGTCACAGTTCATACACTCGTGTATTTTCACAGATGAAATTTACTGCTTATATTTACACTGTACTTTCATTTCTGTCAGAATTCACAGTCGTTAAATTAGACTTACTATATTTATCAAGATTCATACATGCACTGTTCCCAACCATGATTTAACATTTATGAGAAAATGGCTATCATTACAATTTGTAAAGATATAAAATGCAAAAACAATAGAAATAGAAATGATATGGATTAAAGTCCAAAATATTCTCATGTTTATTTGAAAGAGACAGATGAACTCATGCTAAAGATAGTAATATAAAGAGTCTGAGTAAAAGATAAAAAGAATACACGTAGCATGAACACCTGTTGTACCGGTACAGCATTCAGCAAAATCAAGTAAATATAAATATATGCATGATCAAGAATTTACATACAATATGACCAATCAGTTGAGGAAATAAAGGGTACCTTGATTTTGCTTCAGGATGTAAAACTCCAGGAGTATCCACAAACTTCTATAAAGTATAAAAGAACAGGATAAAAATCTTTCTAAGATGATGATGATGCGTGCACTGCAGAATTAATCCATCAAAAAGCACAGGGTGAAATTTCAGAGAGTTTTGATAATATTGAAGACCTGGTATAAGTCTGAAATCTTCCCAAGTTAAGGGTTTGTGATCTACCACATTTCTCACAAACTCTTGACAGATTACGATGAAATTGTCAGGGCTAAATATCTGAACTCTGAATGGCTTCATGAGCGAATGCATGATCCAATGAAATTCACTGTCTTATTCAATATATAAAAAGATAATGGTGACACATGTGCTCCAACATGGGCAACACATATGTTGATCTGAACTTATTATGAACATCATAGATGATATCTGATGTTCTTTCATGGAGACAAAGAGGGATTTTTTTAAAGACTCTTTCACAGTTTTTGGTCACTTGTTGAAGTCTTTGAGTATGTGCCTAAAAATTCTGAAAGTCTTTATGAGTACATATGTTTCAATAAGATTGATTGATATGTTAGAGCCACTTGTTACACAAACATAAACTCTAAGTGAAAGTTCAGCTGAGGTCAAAATCATGTTTAACAATAGATATGCAATATCATCAACCGTCTTTTATGAAACGTAATGTGTCGGATCACAAAAAACTCAAACTAATTGAAATTAGATGTTGGATCCCCTTGCATACTCGCTACACAAACATCTAAAAACATCCCATAGAGGGTCACGTCAGAGGTCAAATTCGGCATCACTCTAGACTTATCGGCTTCAACAAACATTCAATGATTTTGCCAGCGGTGATTTCATTGGTCAATTGAATTTGACCTCTGACATGACCCTCTACGGGATGTTGTTAGATGTTTGTGTAGCGAGTATGCGAGCGGATCCAACATCTAATTTTAATTAGATTGCAAAAACTAGACTTGGGATTATGAGTATAAATTACTGTAGCATCATTAGAAGGTTTTTACAAGAGGTGGATCTGTAGCTCTCTGGTCTGTCCCAATATTTTTCCAGAGAGCTACAGATTTGCAGTTATATATTACATACACAATCCATATGATTTTTTAATGTACAAAATCCATATCTATGAAATTAAATGTACATCCCAATGAAACAATTAGTATCTAATCCACTAAAAATGGTCCCCCATGAATTTAAATGAATCAACAGTATTTCTTCAGTTTAGTTGTTGGTTGGTTGTTTGTTTGTTAAACGTCCCTTCGAGAATTTTTCACTCACATTGAGACGTCACCAGCTGTTGATGAAGTACCACAAATTAAGACCTATGCCTAGCAGTCAGGGCCATAGCAGTAGATGTTCTTTACTGTGCCAATGCCTGCCATAACACGTGACCTCAGTTTTTAAGGTCATATCTAAAAGACCTGAAGTGTGATTCTCATTCCTAAATGCTGAGTGTTTGGCAAAGGAGCATTCACTACCTATGTTTATGTCTTAGGTTTGATGCAGCCATGACAAGAGTGGGGCTTAAACTTACAACCTTTCGGTTACAAAGTGAACGCTCTACTACCGAGCCACCGTGAGTGTAATAGTGATAATACACTAAACTTAAGACTTACGATCTGGAACTCATCCTTTGTCAGCACCGTGAGTAAGATAATACACTAAACTTATGACTTACGATCTGGAATTCATCCTTTGTCAGCACCGTGAGTAACTTAAGACTTACAATCTGGAACTCATCCTTTGTCAGCACTGTGACTAACTTAAGACTTACGATCTGGAATTCATCCTTTGTCAGCACCGTGAGTAAGATAATACACTAAACTTAAGACTTACGATCTGGAACTCATCCTTTGTCAGCACTAGAAGTGTGTTCTTCCGTGTTGTGTTTATCTTCCTCGATACTGGGAGGATCTAAAATTTCAAAAAGATACCTGCATAAATTTCAAACTTAACATAACAAATGGCTTGTATTCTTACGATAAAAAATTCTATCCTTTGCTGAGCTGTTATTTTACAGCCATTTTCATTATAAGCATTCAGATGATTCTTCAATCCTAAGAAAGGTTTTAATAACAAATATCAACAATGATAGAATAATATCGAAAGTATTCGAAACTACGTTTAATTTTCCTGTAAAACAAAAGCTTGTGTTTTCCTGACCTTGTGTCGTAGTAGTCTGTTGATGAGGGAGGACTTCCCTACATTAGGGTCACCAATGACAGCCACCCTGAGGGTTTGGGAATTTTCTGGCTGATCGGGCGGAACTATTATCTTCATAAGTTGCTCCTCTTTGAATAAAAATATCCATTTACTACTGTGCTACACACATTGGCCCAACATATTTCTTCCAGTCTGTATATCAAACTTTAGTGACTCAAGTTTGATACTATAATATCTGAGTAATATACAGAATTGATCTGACATAATCATGTCTTTAACTAAATGTCTAGTTTGTTTTGTAAGAAAATGAAAATAGTGGAAAGATGGAATAATTTGCATATCCGGCAAAGGTAACTTACATTAGACATTTATTCCTTAAGTATGTATCTATATTTTGTGATGACACTTTATTTACTAGGTATATGGGCTTTTAGTTGAAAGGTCACAATGAAGTTAATATGCTTAGAATATAATGAAACAGCAAAGTTATTGACCAAAACATTGAGAATGTAAGTAAAATCTACACAATGATCAAAGTATATACCTGGAGTAAAACAAATTCTTCTATCATCAGGATGAAATTCAGGAAATTTCTTATTTGCTCCAAAGTACTCTGATATTTTGTCATTATATCCAAACTTTGTGCGACATAGCTGGAACTGAAATCTCTCACAATTGAGGATCCTTTTAACATGACTCCAGGACAACCCTGAAAGTACATCCCAAAATACATTCAATCAATGTTCAGACTATCTATTCTGGCAAACTTTCAACCTAGTCAAGAAAAATCAAATTTCAACCTTAAACTAATAGCAACAAAATATGACTTCTGGAGAACTCATACCCAGGAGAACCCGTACCCAGGAGAACTTGTACCCAGAAATTTGGGTACGAGTTCTCCTGGAGAAAAACTTTGTCATTTAATCAAATAGTAATTTGGGTACGAGTTCTCCTGGAGAAGTCGTATCTGGGTACGACTTCTTCAAGAGAAGTCGTACCCATCAATATCTGGGTACGAGTTCTCCTGCAGAAAAACTTTGTCATTTTATTAAATAGAAATGTGGGTATGAGTTCTCCTAAAGAAAAACTTGTCAATTGTATTATAAAAATCTGGGTACGACATTGTAATTTTATCTGATAAATCTGGGTACGAGTTCTCCTACAGAAAAAACTTTAGTCATTTCTGTCATAAAAATCTGGGTACGAGTTCTCCTGGTGAAAAACTTCGTCATTTTGTCATATAAATCAGGGTACAAGTTCTCCTCCATGTGCCGGAGAATAGAGGTACGCTATAAAAATACAATGCTGCAGGTTTAAAATTGGTGTTTAATTGCAATAATTATACTAATTATCGTCTCAAGCCAAACAGCAATTCAAATGAAAAAACAAAACAACAAACAAGTATGATCATTGTATTTACTTTTTAGCCGAGTTGCGTAGCAAATCTCGGCTTTTAAATTGGCGAAGGATAGGCATCCAGTTGGGCGAGCGGCGTCCACAATTAGCTTGTCTGGTCTCCAACTTTCATACTACAAGGGGCATCTTTGTGAAACTTACATAACATGATCACATCCAAAAGAGGAAGGTTCCTATTTATTTTGAGGTCAAAAGTCAAGGTCTCTATTTCACTATATACTGTAGATTTTAGCTTGCCTCTAACTTTTATACATGTACTTGCTGGTATAATGTATGAAATCCTAGAATTTTTTAAGGAGAAATTGTACCCAGATTATAATACCTAAAATGGTACAATTCTTAATGAGATAAACTTGTATCAAAATTTTGATTACTATATAATGACAAACTTTTTCTCCAAGAGAACTCTTACCAGGATTTATATGACAATAAAGACATAGTTTTTCTCCATGAGAATCCATTTAATAAAATGATTAAGTTTTTTAATCTCCAGGAGAACTCGTACCTAGATTTCCATAACATTTTTTTCCCCAGGAGAACTTGTACCCAGATTTATCAGATAAAATGACAAAGTTTTTTCTCCGGGAGAACTCCTACCCAGATTTTTATGACAGAAATGACAAAGTTTTTCTCCAGGAGAACTCATACCAGATTTTTATAATACAATATTGACAAGGTTTTTCACCAGGAGAACTCATACCCACATTTCTATTTGATAAAATGACAAGGTTTTTCACCAGGAGAACTCGTACCCAGATATTGATAGGTACGAATTCTCTTGGAGAACTCGTACCCAAATTTCTGGGTACGAATTCTCCTGGGTACGGGTTCTCCTGAGTACGAGTTCTCCTGATACCCAAAATACTGCCCTTCATTATTCCCCATAAAGGCATTACAATCTCTACCCAGAGTTGTCATTCCTTGCTCTCACTTACACCTCTGTTAACGTCTCAAAATAAGCAATGTTATTCCACATGTAAATCCACTTTTTTACAGCTGATAAAACTAAGAACTATCTTAAAAAATATCTGGAAAATGTAGGACAAGCAACTATTTGTATATTTTTTTCCATAACTACATATTCTTCATGTACCTATCTGTAGGCCTGGTGCAATAGAACTACCCCAATACATCTACGTTTCAACCCAAATCAATGCTTCTTGTGTCACAAAAAGACTTGACATCTGCTCAATATTTATTTATTTACGTATATTTTTGTAACTGAAGTCAAAACCATACTTTATTTGAGCACACGTGCCATTTTACAAAAATCTTGTAAAACTCTTGAGACGTTTACAGAGGTGTAAGTGAGTGTAAGGAACGATAACTCTGGGTAGAGATGGAAAGGCATTAGTGTTTGCAACAAACTGTGTTTTAAAGACAATTAAAAGGTAGAACACAATGACTGTACCAAAATACAATCGTTAATTGTATATATTGCTGCCTCTTTGCGTAACTGTTTACACACATTTTGTAAACATCAAGAGTCTTGAAGAGAACATGACTACTCAAGTCAATGGTTAAGTTTCGCTTCAATTAAATCCAACATTTTCATAAATCTACTAAACTAATTTACTCCCAATATTTATTCCATAAGTTCTGAGAGATCAAGTATATCTCAAATAAATCACTTGCTTTCATTCCATTTCATCAAATTCCTCGTTGACATGGGCGCAGCCATCTTCGAAAATAAAGTTAATTCGTTCGTATTCCGCATTGCGGGAAAGGAGTCTGAACCCGATGCATAATTACTTTTGACCATCTTTGCAGATTCACGTACCTAACAAACTAGACACTGAGACAGTGATTCCTTACATTTATATTAAACATCCTCCTTCATCTATTATCGAGAGAACGACCGAAGGAAAGCATATTAGGATTAGACCACCATAATTTTTTCTTTCTTTTCTTTTTTAAAATGTGCATACTCTTTCAAGAATGCTAGGTAGGATGTTTAAATTCTCAAGTTCAATATATTGACTTACAAACAACACTACCGGTTTTTACGTTAGCATAACATATGTTCCGAAAGTTAAAAAGAATTAATTCTTTTCATACATATACTTAGTTTTATTACGTGGTTTTTAAATTACAATTAATGTTCTTTTACATTTTGAATTCTTTAAAAAAAGCTGTACCACCAAACACATTAGGGGTTTAAAAAAGGAAATTACAATGTAATGTGCTTGAAATCACGTGTCGGATTTTCAAATCATTTTAAAGTGCACAATGGACATCTGAGGGTATCATGATCATTTCATGAACAAAGTTTAAAACCCTGTTATTTTTATTTTTACAATATTCTGATTGTGATGCAAAAGCCTAATATATGGCACGCCATATTTATATTCATTACTTTCTAAAGATATCTTATATAATTTATGAGATATCTTCTATTTCTAATCATATATAAAATATATTTTATAAGATATCTAATATAATTTACAGTTTATAAGATATCTCATAAAATAAACAAGATATAAACTAAATAAGATATCTCGTAAACTTTATAAGATATCTTGTATATTAAACAAGATTAAGTTTATGAGATGTGTTATTTGAAAAAAATAGAAGATATCTTATAACTTTATTTTACAAGATATCTAATATGTTTTATAAGATATCTTATAAACGTAAATTCATATGATACTTTATAAAGTTTATAAGATATCTCATATAATTTACAGTATATAATATATCTTATAAAATATGTAAGTTTGTGAGATATCTTATAAAACTTATAAAAAGATATGAGATATATTATAAACTTTATTTTATGTGACTGATTTATTGTATATTGTTTAACATCCCGCCCGACCAGAATAATTCACCCATATGTATGGAACGCCAAATTAACATAAACTCAAATAATTGAAGATATCTTTAATTATTTGAGGATATCATCATTCAATTATTGCTCTCTTTAATTGAATTAATGCGCGCATTAAATCAATCATTGCTCTCATCAATTGAATTAATGCGCGCATCAATTGAATTAATGAGAGCAATAATAGATTTGATACGCGCATTAATTCAATTATTGCTCTCTTCAATTCATTGATGAAAGCATCAATTTCGTGGAAATATTGCTCGCAATAATTAATTTAGAGCTCGGTATAAATAATTTGATGATCTCTTTAATTCAATTGAAGATATCTTTAATTATTTACAACGCTTTTATATAAGGAATTAATGCGCGTATCAATTCTTTTAAAGAGAGCGACAATTCAATTAAAGAGATCATTAATTCAATTGTGGATATGTTGAATTGAAGATATCTTTAATTATATAGTTGCTCTCTCTAAAAGAATTATTGCTCTCTTCAAATGAATTAAAGATATCATTAATTCAATTGAAGAGAGCAATAACTGAATTAATGCGCGCATTAAATCAATTATTGCTCTCATCAAATGAATTAATGCGCGCATCAATTCAATTATTGCTCTCATAATTTGATTTAATGTGCGCATTATATCAATTATTGCTCTCTTCAATTGAATTGTAGCGCGCATCAATTCAATTGTTGATATCATTAATTGAAGCATCAATTCAGCAGAAGAATTAATGCTATCATCAATTCATTTAATGCGCGCAATAATTTAGAATTGAAGATATCATTAATCATTTGAAGATATCTTTAATCAAATTGTTGCGCGCATCAAATGAATTGATGATATCTTCAAATAATAATCTTATTATTTGAGTTTATGTTAATTTGGCGCTCCATACATATGGAGACGTAACTTTCTTTTCGGTATTAACAAACTGCAGCAGATACAGAATATGGCAGCACGAATCATCACTCGTACCAAGAGAAGTGATCACATAACTCCAGTGCTGATTTCTTTACATTGGCTTCCTATTGACAGGAGCAGCCAATACAAAATTATCCTTTACGCATATAAGGTGATTTATAAGATGGCACCAAAATACTTGGAGGAGGTGATCACTGACATAGTTAGACCTAGATGTCGAACCTATGGAAACAGGCGCTTGGATGTGGCGGCAGCTACACTCTGGAACTCTCTGTCTGATACCCTCCGCCGTTGTCAGAATTTAAACACTTTTAAAAACATTTAAAAACAACACATCTTTTTAGACTTGCATATTATAAGATATCTCATAAAGTCTATGAGATACCTTTAATCAAAAACATTAATAAGATATCTAATAGAGTTTGAGATATTTGTTTATGAGATATTTTATGTACTAGATAAGATATCTCATATATTTAATGATATATCTTATTAAAAAATATATAAGATATCTTATAAAGGATGTAAGTAATCTCATCAACTGTTGGAAGATATCTTATAACTTTTATAATAAATTTCTTGTGCATATTATAAATTTTTTACATTATATTGTGCATTATTATAATGAATGAAACAGCGATACAATAGACTGCAAGAATTAAATATGATTTAAAGAAGGTATATTGCACGTCTCATGTAAAGATGTTGTATGAAAGATCGAAAAAATTAAGTTATTCAAAAATATATAATAAAACCAGATGGAACTTATGTCTTGATTCAAACGTTTTTGAGAATGAGTTTAAAAGACATGTATTGACAAAAAATAGACAAAATAATCTGAGTTTAAATCAAGCAATAAACGATTTATAATGTGAGGGGGTATCCCCGAATTTCAGAAAAACTGCCTCCGTGAAACAAAATAAATTTTGCATGAACATGTTCTTCGAGTTTTCCCACGCACATATAAACTGTCGCTTTGTAAAAAAAATTTCACGGGGGCATTTTTTTTAAAATTAATTTTTCTTTTCTTTATTTTTTGTTGTTGTTGTTGTTGTAAAATTCAAAAATTTGAAACGACTACACTGATATTATTTTCCTCCGTAATCTGTGGTATAATGCGTAGTTCAGTGGGTAAGTTCGTCGACTTTAAAAGGTTAAGATATTTTCTTTTTAAAACGACCGGGTTCGAATCCCTCACAAACATTTTTTTTTTTTAAATTACGGTTTCCATCTAGATTTTTTTCTGAATTGAAACACACTTCTAGTTTTTATAAATGTTCCATGTCAATCGCTGTTTATTACAATGTGCCAAATTGGAAATAAGCTTCCAAACTGGACATTGTTTAGTTTGTGAATAGGACTCGCAACAAACACGCCGAATACAGCATGCAATACCTGTGTTTTGATAGTGTCAAAGGTTGCTAACGAGAACTTGTATATTTTTCTAAATGGAAGGTGTTGACAAAGGCATAATATGATGCCTTTTACGAAAAATCGTTGTGAACTTTGCAAAGGTTTGAAAGAAAATTTTTAAGGTAAAAAAAACAACGTTAAAACGTTTGGTTGGATAAGAAGATATGTATTCCAGTTGCAAATTGCCATGGTGATTCAATCAATGTTTTTAGGTGCATGTACTTCGAATTATGTTGAACTTTATTTATTAATGCGTATTAAACTTCCCATATTTTGTTTTGTGGTCAGAGTCATGTACAATTGCCAACTGTTGGTTGTAGAAATAATACATACGAGTATTTAAGAGCTTTTAGACTGTAGCACATGTAGTATAGAATATTAAATATTCGATACACTCGTAACATAAAACCATATACATTGTATCCGATACTAAGAAGGGGAAAAAAAGACAATTTCATTTTCACGATTTCAAAAATTATGTTTAGACTACACGCATGTATAATGTATTGACATAAAATGTATTAGGCTTGTCCCTAATACTGAGGAATTCTACAGGTATTTTTAGAATGGCAAATACGCAATAAGAGTATAAATATAGATGAAGGTCAGTTCTACGTCACGAGTGCGGGCACGGGAAGATCCCGCTTCGGTGCAATACCCTTTAGTCTTTACTTCAAACATATTTTGTTTATATACATCCCCAATTTTTGTTGTTGAGAGAAAGCATGTTGATGTAACTTTGTGCTATAGATGAAAAACTCGCCATGAATTTATGTAAGCTATATGGCAAGCCCTTTTAATATTTATTCGAAAAATAAGATATCTCTTTAAATTAAAGAGATATCTCTTATTCTATAAAGTGAGAGATATCCCTTAATTTTAAGAGATATCTCTCTAAAAAAAGAAATATCTCTTTCACTTAGAGATATTTCTCTTTCACTTAGACAGATGTCTCTTACATTTTGGGAGATATCTCATTCACTTAGAGAGATATCTCTTACACTTTAAGAGATATCTCTTCTCTCGAAGCATAAGAGATATCTCTTTAATCATTGAAAAAGAGATATCTATCAAAGAGAAAGAGATATCTCTTTCTAATACTTTTTATTAGTTTGAATACTTAAAGCTGTATGGTCCGAATTACAACATTTTTTTCCATCTCGTAAATACGCTATTAAATCATCACACGTATGTAGTTATGAGACTGTACGACATATCATAAATTATTTCACCTGTTTTAACCCAAATAATTTGATTTTTAAATCGATGTTTACAAATAACCGCGTCACTCTGTCATTTCAAGTGACAGTCACGTGACCAGTTCAAACTTTCAGATCATCGGTGGTCTTATCTGTGTAAAGCTGTGTATTTTGTTATAACAGTACCGTACCATAAGTTTAACAGAAATAAAAATATCAAATACCTCTTAGTAATTCGTTGTTTTACGCTCTTTCAACCTTAAAACTAGACATTTGCGTATGAGTTAATACATCATGTTGGGATTCCCCTGACGCGCGTGGGTCTATTTATAGACGTCTATTATGGGATGATTTATATATGTAGCCACTATATTTACTTTCTAAATAATATTCGCACTGTTTTCTTTTACATGCAGATGTTTTCAAGCATGTAATTAAGGGAAAGTTAATAACTTTATAAAGTAATTAATCTGCTTTAAAGTAATTATGTACAAAAATAATACATGAACATCGGGTCATACAGCTTTAAGGAATTTTCCTTAAACCGGAAGCCCGCCGAAGGCTGCAATCCCGGGCGAAGATTTTGCGTTTACCGCATGTGAAGTGTATACAGGTAACAAAATAAAAAGACAATAAATTGATAAAATGTGTGAGCCAGACTGGATTTAGCCTCTTGGCAACTTGATAATGTTTACCCCAACCACCTCTTCAACCTTTTCCGCCGCCGTTTTTACAAGTTAGAAGTATATTGTGATTGGTTAAAATAGGGTTACATCATATATCACTGATGCATATACAGGGGAAAATCATTATGATCACCGTGGGGAAAAAATTAAAAGATATCTCTTTAAGTAAAGAGATGTCTCTTTTTGAAAACAGATATCTCTTTAAAGAGATATCTCTTTTTACATTGATAGAGATATATTTCTTTACGCTAGAGAGATATCTCTTTCTCCGTAAGAGATATCTCTCTAATAGCTCTAAGAGATACCTCTCAAAGAGAAAGAGATATCTCCTTAGCGTAAAGAGATATATCTTGTTTAAAGGGATATCTTTTCAGTGAGATATCTCCCTAGCGTAAACAGATATTTCTCTAACTTACAGAGATATCTCTCCAACCAATATATACTCTTTATTGCTTAAGACATATGTCTTATCACATCAATTTCATAAATATATAAATGACATTGTATGGCGGTGTACAAACTCAAGCAAGCAACAGAGAACAACTTTTAAACAAGGTTTTCTCACAACTTAAGTGCAAGACAAAATATTTCCCTAAATTACAAAGTTCGTGTACATTAAGTGCAAGACATAAATATTTCCCTAAATTACAAAGTTCGTGTACATTATGTGCAAGACATAAATATTTCCCTAAATTACAAAGTTCGTGTACATTATGTGCAAGACATAAATATTTCCCTAAATTACAAAGTTCGTGTACATTATGTGCAAGACATAAATATTTCCCTAAATTACAAAGTTCGTGTACATTAAGTGCAAGACATAAATATTTCCCTAAATTACAAAGTTCGTGTACATCATGAACACTTAATAATTGTACAAATTTGAAAACAGATGGTTTTTGCCAATAATACTTTTTGATATATTTATGTCGAAATTCCTCGTAATGAGGGCAAATTAATATAAAGTGGTATTCGTCCTCTATGTCATTTTTACAAAATTTACATACTCTATTTTCTCTAAGTATATTGTTATGGTGGCCTGTTTCAATTTCAAGATTATGAGAGGATAGTCTAATTCGACAAATGTGCTTTTTATACATATTAGGTATAGCTTTACAAAGGTAATACTGTAACGAAAAGTGATCAATAACATGCTTGTAAATAGTACACTTTGAAGAACAATTAATTTGTTCAACTAAACGTTGAATACACATATCAGTCAACCTCTGTTTTATAATAGGAAAGAAAAATTTAGAAGTTGCATTCTCCTGATCGCACCAAATATATCCTAACCCTATATCGTGCAAATTTTGTTTAATGCAATAGGTCCAGTTTTTGCTACAATTTTTCATTCTATCACAGTTGCAATATAATTCATCGTAACAATTTTTAATCATACAATTTTCACTACGCAATACTTTAAATCAAAATTTGAACATTCTGAAGAATCGAATGATTTTCATGGGTAACCGCCTAGTTTCAAAATACACCGAGGCAAAATTTATGTTTTTTTTCGCACACCTAAAACAGATTTTATAAACTCTAACTGTATCTTTTCTATATCTCTGGCATTACGGCTACCCCATACTTCGCAACCATAATTCAGAATACTTGCTACATATGTGTCAAAAAGTGCCAATAGTGTTTCTGTATTAAAGCACATTTTTTTTTTATTGTAATGAGAACATAGCTTTTCTACCTTGACAGGCTAATTGTTTTTGCGTAAAATTGTAGTTACCATTAAAGTTAAATAAAACACCAAGGTATACAAATTTATCAACAACTTCAATTGGCTGACCATTCAGATTCCATTTTTCTGTATGTTTGATTTTACTCCCATTCCTAAAAGTAACAATTTTTGTTTTATCAACATTAACAGTAAGATATCCCAGTCAGTTGTATATTCATATAACTCATCTAACATATTTTGAAGCTCATGTACGCTTTCAGCAAAAATGACCATATCATCTGCATACATCAAAACATACAGGTTTAGCTCTCGCAACTGTAATGGCACAATATCGTGTTTTTAAAATTCTACTTCAAAATCATTCACATATAACGAAAAAAGGATGGGAGATAACACTTCTCCTTGTAATAGTCCTACGTTACTTTAAAAAACTTCTGACATCATACCTGCAGATTTAACACTAGATTTCATGCTTTGATACATAACCCGGATAATGCGTTGTAATTTACCTCTAATACAATACGTGCTGAGCTTTTTCCACAATTTAAATTCGATCAACAGTGTCAAATGTTTTCTTGAAATCTATGAAACAAGAATATAATCTTTTCTCTCTAGTATAAAGAGATATATCTCTTATTTATAAAGAGATATCTTGTTTTACGAATAAATAGTAAAAGGGCTTGCCATAAAGCTAACTATCAATCAAAGGCATCCTCTCCTTAAAACATGATTTTTGAAACATTTTATGCATGCTTCATAATATTGATAAAAAATGATACCTTTCAATTTCATATACCGTACTAGTACGTAGATTCTTTCAGATTTAAATAAATTATAGATATACGTATGAACTCCTCACACTTGGATGATGAAAGATATACACATTAAAAACGGACAATTGTACATATCTATCATTTCAAGCAAAATGTGATTTTCTACCTTTGTTTTCTGTAACGTTATCCAAAATGAATCTTGCCTGAGCTACCCTGCTCATTTACGTATACACATCTCACTGAAAACTAATAGGGGCTCAATGAACAGTCAATTAGTCCTGAAATTGGACAACTATATACATGTTCACAACATAGTTCAAAATGCTTGCATATGATTTTCACTAGCTGTAATTGTTAGGTGCTGGTTGGATATATCCATCCCACAAGATCTGCACATCCTTGCTGTACACCAACTCTAGGCATCATCATTCTGTACTTCAAGTAACAAAACAGTGTCAATCTTTGAACCCTTACCACGAACCTGTTCTGACTTTAGGATCATAGAATGGAATCATGGCTTATGAGCAACGAATGTAACAATATTATTGGAAAATTTGCCAATTATATATATATAGCTGTTCATTATTAAGAATATTTTGTTTTATCATGAACTTGAAAATTCTTTTTTCTGTATCTATCTTCTGGATAATCAGTCTTTTATGATTTATGTATTTGAATTTTGTATTCCCCCTGGGCCCCAAATCGGAAATAAATTACTTACTTACAGGGGAATCAAAGACAAAAGTTAATCTGTTTCAGTTTTTAATTTTTACATACAATACAATATCGACTATGTGTACTGAATACTTGTAAGTTACAGAAAGTTGATATTGTATGTATGATATAACTCACATGAAAACGTCAAAATATGAAATATACAATGTTGATAATTAACGGAGATGCACTTATCAAATAAGTCGTAGTCTGATTACTTGAGTCACGTGATGAAAACAGTTTCTGTGGCGCCATTTTTCATTTCACTTTTGTCTAGACGAAAAACTAAAAAATGTTCTCTCATGCGCTACCAGCCAATCTGTCCCATAATTACGTAGATAAAATTTCTATCTGAATATCGATACTTCTTTAATTGCACAAAATGGGAACGCATTGATTTTGTACCGATTCCAGTTGAAGTTTGACATCCAGTCAGCAGAGACGATCCCCAAAATGGCGCGAGGTTCTTCCGATAATGGACTTCGACTTGTCTCCAAGGAATGCATCCATTTCTAATTCTCATACAACGGACAGACGACAGAGAAATAAATGGCCAAGGTTTGGCTACAAATTGAATGTTTAGTTTTTTATGTGTCTTGCTTCCCTTGGGATGGTGGTATCGGGGAAGGCAGCAGTATCCTTTTTCGATGCTCATATTTTCACTTAGTTCCCTGATGTTTTAATAGATAACGTGAAATAATCTGAATAGAAACATCATATGTGTCTGTCAAACGATTACAAAAACTAGTCGTGAAAATAATGGGGACTGGGGTTGCATAAAAACTATATTTGATATAAAACAAAAGACAATTGTATTTTCTACATGTATATTTGATTATTTATACCCAATTTTCTCGCATTGTTTTCGAAATATTTAAAATGACTTATGACCAGATGAAAATGTTGAGAAACCTAATGCAGCATTCTGAGAATACATAAATAAAATATATACATTATAGTTCTAAGATCAAGTCGAGTAGTGGGGTGGAAACAAATGTTACATCACTCATTTAATTTTCTTTCTATTTTTTTTATGTGTGATCCGGAGTATCCCACAGCATCGTTTATTTCATGATGTACAAGGGAAAATATCGAAGCAAACATGCGTAAAACACCAATTAAAGCTTAACTCTGAAGCATATGTTAGGCCCGTATCGACCGCTTGTCGTCAAAAAATCCACCGTGGCATTTTACAAGTTGGTCATAAAATGATTTATTTTCCAGAACTGTTCTTTGATATTCTGTCGAGTGCCTTAATTCAATATTTACCATTAAGAGAACAAAAACCTTGCCATAACATTGCAACGAAAGCTTTAGACGCTGGTTGTATGACATTTGGCGCGCCGCGGCACGTGCCTTACCGCTCCGCCCAAAATGATACAGTACATGTAAATTACCTCTTTTAGCATCTCCCCCATCGAGGATTCATTATCCCAAGCATGACATCTTTACGGTGTAGAACTAATTAATTGCACTTTAATAGACAATTCCATTTGTAAATACACACAATCGGGAGACCTCCGAGAATTAAGTCTGACGTGAAATTTTATTTAATTTTTCTTCAGTCTGTCTTTTGCATGGATCTTCCTTCCAGTATGGGAAATAAATATGTCTCAAATTTCAAAGAACATCTTAAAATCTAATTAAGATACTATAAATTGTTTAACGTATTCTGAAATACTGGTTCAATGTACAGCAGTCTTTCAACCAAATTAAAAAAGATAAAATAATAAATCACTCTTTAGTTATTGTAAAATTTGATTAATAGTCGATTAATTTTTACTTGTTTTGGATTATTTTAAATTAAGAAGGAAATTGTTAATAAGAATGTGCCTACTATAACTAAATATCTATATTTTAATTCTATTCATGGGTTTTTATGTCATAATGTTAAAAATAAACCATGTTCTGTCTTGTGTATTTTCAAAAACCTGAAATATATTTTTAAGTATGGGTTTCCTATATACCGGTCCAGTGTTTTGTGTATAGTGTTCACTGATGTGTTTTGATTTAGGCCTAATGAATAAAAACATTTCAATTCTCATCATTCGTCAAAATATGTACATGTTTATTTTTGTGTAAATTGACGGGTTATATGGCCCAATGTAAATTATCTAACGACAAAATACAGTTGGTTTAAAAATAAATATGATAATCATATGATTATATGAAAATTGCGAATGAGGAAAAAAAAAAGAGAGACACTGGGCTCTATACATGAGGGTATAATAATATATATATATTTTTAAATCCTTTGAATGCGGTAATATATAGAATTATACGAGACGGAACAAATTAGCGAAATATTTTGAACTATGCAATAAATATGTTATATTTATTAAATCTCTCTCTTTCTTTCTCCCCCCCCCCCCTCTCTCTCTCTCTCTCCATAACTGAAATTTCATGTACATATGTGTACTCAATATTTATTTCTTCTTCTCAAATATTCTGTCAAGTTAAAATATAAATGAGGACTGCACACAAATGATTTGTACTTCTCATTTTGAGAAATATGATTTATTTAGATAGTTTCGTGTTGGAATTTATGTACTTTATCTCGATAGAGAATAGCGTAGTAATTACCGACGCTCCAAATTGAATTCTCTTCGTGATTGGAGGTGTGAATTTCCCGGCTCCGGCTAATGTCCCCGAGAAGCGGGTCAGGGGGCACAATATTTCCACACCTAACTCAACAAGAATGGACCAAGGCAGGAGATGATTTTCCAAGTGGGACCGTTTTCGATTTTCTTGTCTGCTTGTGCAAAGTGTAAAACATGGAAAGTGACGCATAGTTCGACATAAAGCACGCATTCCAGTTACGATAGAAACCAATCTTCTAAAGAAAAAGCATATAATTATTCTTATTGTATTCTCTGTTCTTTCAGCATATTGTTCTCGCGCTTTGAATTTTTATTGTTAACAATCAGACGCCCGTTTTATCTTGTAATGATTCTAATCTCTTTTTTTTTTTTTTTTTTTGGTCAAAAATTTTTATCTACGAAAAGATAATTTAAAACAGTCACATTTTTGTTGTTTTTAAACCTTTACACCCCAAAAATGATTATCCAGATAATTTTTGACAATTTCTTAGATCTTAAATCCCTTCACTTTTATTTTAGGGCCGGTTTGGGTGAATATTTTTGCTTGGTTACTGGGCATTATAATTAAACGTAGACTTGTACAGTGACGTCAGGCGTGTGTCAGATATATGGCTGTGAGGATTTTTATTTTTTTTTAATTACACGCATACCCTTAACTATATACAGAACCAAGAGACACTACTTCAATAAATTCCATTGAACATGTTGAAGTTGAATTACAAATCTTCCAAAACTACTGTTTTATTTTGCATTTGAAAAACGCTGTCAATATAATTCGTGCCAAATTAAGGCTTACTAAATTATTATTCATTCTGACAAGACATCTCTCTAAAGACGTGAAAGATGCGTGTTATAAAAAGAGTATAACTAGTAAGTCTTTTCCATTGTTTTGAGAATAATTATATTATTGAGATATGTTGAAACACAAGTATAACGTTATGAAATATATATTGTAATTTGTCTGTTTTCAGTCTATCAACTTAAATTTCCAGTATGAAAGATGGCACGAGTGTGGGAGTGAGTGGCTAAAATGTTTGTGCAGAAATATTACATCTGTAACATACGTCATACGTATAGATTTGCACAGAAGTAAAGTATTTTTAAAAAATGATACGGGTTTTCAATAAATTTTTAGACGTTTTATAAGTTATTTATAATTCTAAACGAACGATATCTATATACCACAAGATTTTGACACCGTTAGTGCTCTACGAGAGAGAAGGAGAGAGAGAGAGAGAGAGAGAGAGAGAGAGAGAGAGAGAGAGATTGTTTTTCTATCTGCAGCTACTGAAGGGATTTCATACTTTGAGCGTAAGTGGGTAGTCGTCTAAATGTTGTACATAAACATGAGCATGTGAAAATTCTACCCTGCCGCCAATCCTCCTATAAACACAGATGGATGAGATCGATTTTGGGCGATTGACCGATTGACCGATCCTTGTTTCAGGTGGAAACTCTTGTCTGTTGAGATTGTCAATATTCTTCCAATTACATATGCTGTAACGTTGTACGGTGATATCGACATCTGATTAGGAGAACCTCAAAGTCTTAAAAAAAAATCATTAATTGTCATGACAGTTGACATTCTAACTTTGTGAACACTGAACATTGGGGTTTATGTTAGTGCACCTCAGCCTTTCCGATATCAAAGAATCGTCACATGACGTGTCTGTAAAATATGACCGCAATTCACCTAATTGTTTCATACATATACATGTACCATTTTTAAAAAAAAAGAAAGGAAATGCTATTGAATATTAAATTGGTGCTTTGTTGTGATTTTAAACCAGAAGAGTGGCGTAGGGTCATCTCTAAGTTATGTACATGTGAAGACCATTGTTATTCAGTTTTAGAGACACATAAATATTTACCCGATTTTAATTAGTAGATTTACAAAATATATTTGAACCTAGTCTGATCAAAGGCAGGTAATTTGACTTCTCAGACTTGGTAATGCGATTTGACTTCTTCGTTACAATATTTCCCCGCAAAATCTGTGAAATCTTAAGCAAACCTCAGTTAACATTATTGGCGTGAGAATTCACGACCAAAATCACCTACCAACTGCCACAGTCCATAAAAAAGAGTACTTCAAAAGACTACATTAATATCTTGTCAAAACTTTGTTACTTGAAATCGCACGCGCTCGCAGTGATTTTAATTAGATTACATTATTTGTGAGTAAGCTTCCTATGGTTTATCTATATTATTTTTATGTCAGTTACAGACATTCTAAGTAGTGTTATAGTTGTAGGCCATGAACATGGGAAAATACATTTTTCACACGTAACATTGTTATCCAAGCTTTATATAAAGATATGCATTTATTTGATGAGATTTTACTCGGTCTGTGTTCGATATTAACCCATGAACTGCGAAATTTCAGCAAGGAATATTTTCATAATTAAGATTTCCTACTGTATGTACACGCACACAACAACAAACAAACAAAAAGAGAGATAAACAAAACAAAAACAGTATTTTAAAGTACATTTAATAACAGCAACACTTTAAATCAAAATCGTACACAACACTCAGTTTTCTAAACCTAATCGTTTCTTCATGAAATATTTTTCATATAAAAATTATAATCGGAAATGTATCCACCAAATCATGTAAAGCTCCCGTAAAATTTAAAGAAAATGCTTTTATATGTTAATGATAATGTACTAAGAATATAAAAAAGGGGGCGTGTCTTCATCAAGATTCTGATGGGAGGCAGGCGAGGCAAATGACAAATCAACACATCAAGGCTCAAAGATCGCCAATTTTGATAAAACTAACTCAAACTCCGAAAGATTCTTTGGTGAAAGTTGCAACAAGAATTTGTAAAATTTTGCATCTTACTACTCGGGCTTTTAACACCTTTTGGGGGAAACGGTGTTGGAAATAGAGGGAATTTGTGTTTCAGCTCTACACTTTTTGTGATAAAGTGACGAATTTTTGGCGTTCATTTAGTAGCCTGTATTTGCACCACAAGATAAGGTAAATTGTGTTGTTTTTCAACCAATATTTGCCAATCCATTTATTTCTCTGCATCGGAGTATCATAAAATATAACGGGTCATGGTAAGCTTTAATAATACGACATAATTATTTCATTTCTAAAAACAGTGGAAAAAGAAATTTCTTAGCTTGGGTGTAATCAAAGTCTCTGTTGAAAGGTGATCGTCTCATAATTAAGTTATCATTTTTCTGACAAACTCTTCCTACTACTTGTGATTGTTTGTTTTAATTTAAATGTCGCGGAACAGTTCGGACAAGTACTTCTAAAAAACAAACAATTAAATTCTACGTCTCCGCCCCTTTAATCAGATTGTCCAATCACAGGTGAGAATCGCGCCTAATTTCGCGGCGCACCGACTGAGTGGATAATTACACCTATTGTTACCTTGCATGATTGACAGTCGTGCATCTTGGCAGGACTGGAGGAGACAAAAGAAAACTCACCATTATCTTTTGATTTGATAAGTAAAAGTTATTTGTCAAAACATTCAGTCTTACCTTATTAGGACCCAGTACCGCCACCTTACCACAAAATCAACTCCGCTGCGAATCTTACATCACCTGAGTGAGCGAAATTACACACTCGCTACCTGTCTCCTTAACGATGCTCCTATTGCAGGGGAATCATTATTCCTCCCAGGGAGCTACAACATCTGCACCTATGTATGAAGAAGACATTATCAGCCAAAGGGCCAGGGCATTTCCGTTGAGCCATGGACTTATGCCCACCCCACAGGCTTTCAGCTTTGGATTTCCCGTGCATCCCGCACACGACCCCATGGGTCTTGCTAGTAAGTTTTAAAGATATATGAATTTGTCTGCCGATATTTTTAAATATTAGTATTTGTATATATTCTTATTTTGCTCCAAATTTAGATGAATATACACGACGAGGTTCAATTATCTCTTATTTCCTATATTCTCTATATAAAAGAAAATTTGTAATTATGGAGGCTGTCATTTCCAACAGCCTCCGTGTCAATTTCAGACCATTTCTTTGTTTATTTCTACCGATGACATCCACGGTTTCCTCTCATTTGTCGATATAAGATTAAGACAAAATTAGAAAATCACGTAATTTTTGTATCACATCAATTTATTGTCGGAATTCTTCATTTTTTTTTTTATTTAAAGAATGCTGAAATTAAGTTAGTGAAATCAAAGTATGCTATCAAATTCCTTACTGCAAAAGTACAGAATAAATAGAATGAATAATAATTGTGGACATTCTTATACATGATCCGAGATAACAAGTAGCTGATGTTGTTTTTGACAATTTGTCGAGGGCACGTGCCTTACGCTGATATCACAGTAGGGCGACGTTAGTGCACGCGCGTTCCCGCCAGCAAACAAAATTAACGCAACTTTATACCATAATAATAAAATCATTGAATTGGACCACAATCTCCACAATTCAGAAAGATTGTTACTGAAAACAAATGCTCGTATTTCTAATTTTATAGACAAATATCTTTTTTAAAAAAGTAAGATTCCCAACCTTGTTTCAGACATCAAAATGCATTTTCTAAAATTTAGTTTGCTATTTTGAATTAATATATGAAAATATTTTTTTAAAAATCATGGAATTTCAATTCGTGTATATTTTTCACAGAGAGATATAAAAGTTATAGCGAAATTTGTTTGTCTTTTTCTTTTGAAAATACAATTAACTTAGCGTTTAACATACGTAAAAACTTAATAATTTCTAGGACATACGGAACACAATAATAAATGAATAGTGCTTATTCTAAACAATATTTTTTAAATGTTTTTCTTTTCGTTTTAAGGTCAGAGTCAACAATTCGGGGGGTATCCTCCACTATCTTCCCATTCCGACCACAAGCGGATGCTGGGTCCCGGGCAGGGGGATACCATGGACAAAAATATCAAAATAACGCTAGAAAACAGAGATCTCTGGAGCAAATTTCACGGCATAGGAACAGAGATGATAATCACCAAAACCGGAAGGTAAAAACGAATATTTATTATCTTTCTTCAAACCTGAAGATATAGTTTCTTTTCTTACTTTTGAAAAATCGTTTTAATTGCAGATCTTAAAATACCAATAACAATGGAAATATATTAACCAAAGGGGGAAAAAACCCCCCAAAAAACCCCAACCCAACAAGAAACAAATAAACCAACAACTTATAATCAGAAGGAAAAAAAACCCAAAACTCTGAGTATGATAATTGACTAGTTTTAGCGGCGAGTACCATTTATTATCGGTTTCAGTATAGATATATTTCATTGTTTGTCGATTTATTACACTTTGTCGGACACTGGACACTGTAACACAATAGCAGGGTTGAAATTGGTCACTTTTTTCCCACGTTCTTCTCATATCCAGCCACTCGCCATCAAATCCGATTAACTATGGCATATAAGTTTATTTTTCATATTTAATCTTTTTTTCGTATCATTTATGGATTATTAAAAATGTTAGGTAACTTTCACTGGCGATGAATAACCCACTGCGCTTTTTCGCCGTGTGTTTCTAGCTTAAGATCCGAGGGTGCAAATTTGTAGGGTTGATAGGTGTGGGAATTTTCAGCGAAATGTCACGAAAGTTCCCCTATAAATAAGTTCGGCTTTGTTGTTTTTATTTCTGTTGATTATGAAACTACCACCTTCACTGTAGAGATTGACACTTATGAATGTCTAAGTTTATTTTTATCGAGCCTTTCAATTGCATTTCAGAGATTCTAACTACTGAACCTGCTCATAAAATAAGAATAAAATTCAATTTTAAGTTCTGTCAAATCCAAAATAAATGTATATATGTGAATGAAATAGAATTGTTCTCTTGGAATTGAACTTAAATTTCCAGGAAAAAAAAAGTGTACATAATAGTGTCTGCAAAAGTGTGAAAAGTATATATCAGGAGTTGAACTATCAGTATTTTCCGCTATTTATAATTCTTATCTGGACGCTCACTTCATTAAGCCATTTAAATCGTATTACACATTAATTCTGTTTATTTGCACGGAAAAGGGGTGGATTCTCCTATAGCCATGAAGTCTAAAAAAATTCAATAGAAATACGGCTTGTTAGTTTTGATGAATTATTTACAGTTTTCACAATTTTCTGATATCTAAAAAAAATCAAAACTAACCAATAGCCAAGAAATAGATACTCGACAATTAAAATTAGCTACGTGAAGCCTATTTTCTCTAATTAAGATATAAACAAGTCGTACACGTGGCTAAATTTTCGCGCGGTGGGGCGAGGTTTGCGCCGGTCGGCTTACTCAATCTTTTGTGTTCAGTCGCCCCACCTTCACGCCCCTCACAGCTGCCGGTCGCCACCTTTAAATTCGTTGGACTTCGGAAGTTAGAAATCCTCTTTTGAACCTAATAAATCAGCCAATTTTCCCTTCATTTATGCGACATCTGCTTAGTATTTTACTCATCTAAGTATGTTAATTTCTGTATAAGGTAGCACTTTTTTTTAATATATATATATTTTAATCCATTTGTATAATCTGACTTTTACAATTCAAAAATAGAAGTATTTCAGCATTGTGAATTATTGTATATTTTATCTTTAATCTTTTATCTATTTATTTTCAAGAAATTAATTTGGATTAGTGTCAATTTTTTCCAATTCACTGCGTATTTAACATTTACATTCGTGAATTGGATTGAATTGTAAAATCGTCGCCATAAACTTATAATTGGCGATTATTAAATTACCATGTTATAACACCGTCGGCCATGTATTAATCGTAAGAAAACATCGGAATATTTGTCTGAAAATTACCACATCCTGCAATTATCTTTTGTAATTACAAGAGAAGGTGTGAGACGACCCTTGTATCTATAAGGTCTGCGCGACAGGATTAAAGGAGACCAAAGTCATACTACCGTGAAAAGAATTTAACATTGCATGACCTATCAGAGTAATTATCGAATTTGTCGATTTTCACGAAAAGAAATAATTTTTCATCGACTAATTTCATCTTTCGGGGCGGTGTGATCATAGAGGTGTAAGTGTGAATTTACACGAATTTTGAAGTGTTTCTTCACACAGATAAAAATTTCATATAGAATCAGGAGTGCGTTTACTTCCATGAAAGAACTATTTCAAGAGTATAGACTAATCTTGCTGTTTCTTTTTTTTTAAATGCGATAAAAAGATCAGCCTGCCTGCGGCATGTACAATCTGTTTGTTTTACACAAAAACAAATTTGTTCAGAAGTGTTTCCCTGTCCGTAGAAGTGAGAGTTTGAAAAACAGATAATTGATTTAAACGAAAGTGGTATTCACAAGTTTAGACTCAAGATGTGTTCATTTTTATACAAACACAAAAGATTTTTTACGCGCTCTTCTCCTTGCTTCACACAAATTAGATAAAGATAAGTCTAAAAGAATGCAAGGAACGATAATTGTAAATCAACCTTTAAGAACAATGTTAGCGACAAGCACAAATAAGATGAAATTAGAAATTCATTGCCAAATAATGGCAATAAATTTTATCATGCAATTTCACCACATATATACAATAATAATAATATTATAATAATTATTTTTTTGAAAAACACCACAAAGCCGATTGAGTATGCTCCACTATAGTTCTGGAATGTAATAAATATTGCTTATAACAATATTTTATTCTTTTTTATTTTAGACGGATGTTCCCCACTCTGAAGGTAAACTTGGAGGGATTGGATCCGCATTCAAAGTACATTCTTCTGGTGGACATCGTTCCTGTGGATGACTGTCGCTATAAATACCACAACTCAGAATGGGTGGTGACCGGTAAAGCTGAGCCCCACATGCCGGGGCGCCTGTACATCCACCCAGACTCCCCCGCTTCCGGGTCTCACTGGATGAAGCAACCCATGACCTTTCACAAACTGAAGTTGACCAACAACAATCTGGATCAAAATGGACATGTAAGTTACATTAAATTTTTTTCGTATTTTTATTTTTTAGATTTTAGTTACAATCGACAGAAACTGAAGAAATCGTCAAAACTATTACCCTGGTCAAACACATCTAGAAGCAAATGCTCACAGGAATCTCATTCTTCTTTCATCTAATTTCTTTTCCTTAACAAAAATGAATTGCTGTTGCAATTTGGTCACAATAAACATCGAACAATAGGGATTTCAGATATTCAAAGTTATCTAAAATCACGCGCCTCGTGCGAGTCATTTCACTAAGTCTTCAAACCTAGTAATCCCTTGGTGCCAGAACACATGCGCACAAATTCATCAAGATGATTGTTGGAAAACTTTCTTTCGTGCCAAATCTTAATCTATTAAATAAGACATTTTCTTTCGAATAACTATTACAAAATTGAAGGAAGAGAAGAAAGGACTTTTTTGGTGGAGTAACCTTTTCCCGGTTTCCTGCAAATCGACCGGAGACAATGAAGACATAAAGCGTCTCACGACCCGTTTATCATATCTATAACAAAATAATAATTCTTGATACGATCACTTCGCAGAGCTATCAAAACTTGATACTTTTGTCTACCCTGAGGCTTTTTGATAATGCTCATCTGGTCTTGTTTATTCTTTAGCGCTCACCACTAAACAATTAGCATTATTTTACGAAAGTGACGAAGCAACGACAGGCCTAACACTGATGGGGATCTGGGCTCCGTGTAAAAAGAACAGTCCGGATTTCTAAAACGGTCGCTAATTTGTTGATTACATTACCCTCCCCCGGGTATGATGTCTTCTTTTACCCGTCACGGACCAAATGAGTTGATCTTTGGGGGGAAATATTGCATTGGAGAATACCATGCAATACGATATGATTTTTATCTTCTCGAGCTAAAATACAAAATGATGGCAATGCTATTGTTCTCTTATTACCACAAACACATGTCGATGATTTGGTGTTCTTTTTTTACCCATAGTTTTTTGGGGGGAGGAGAGGAGAGAGAGAGAAAGGAACATGACAATCTACGAAGTAATTCATGCTTTCTATTAAATGGACAGCAGACTTAAATATTTCGGTCTACGGACGTCACGGAGTGAGAATTATCATGTCAAATTTGCACCTTTGGAATATCAGAGAGAGAGAAATCCCGTCCGAGATTAATTAACTTTCCGCAAAAATTGACACATATAGAACACTAATAACTAGACATTTCACACTAGCATCAGTCAAATTACAAATGTTGAAAATTACCTGTGCATTATTCATTATATGACATAAACTACGCTGATAATTACAATATCAAGCACAAAAGAATGATGATTTTTATTACACTTTGATGAAAATCGCGGTATCTTTTGACCAAGTCTTAATCTGTTGCAATAATGGGTTGTTTTTTTTTAACTATGTTCCTTTTTTTTGCAGATAATTTTGAATTCCATGCACAAGTATCAACCCAGAGTTCATGTGGTGCAAGCCAATGATATTTTCACAATGAGGTGGAATTCGTTCAATACGTACGCATTCGAAGAAACTGTCTTCATCGCCGTAACGGCGTACCAGAACGAACAGGTGAGTGTGGCTACCACGACATTAAGTACAGCACAGTGTTCAATATTTGATGTATCTCACGGCACCTGTTTTAATCAATTCATGCCATCAACATCACACCATAACAATTCGGTGTTTGGACTATTGCGTGAGGTAGATAAAAAAGGAAAGAATGGAGTTTATTCAAAGGATCAAGACCGACAATAGACATCACCACTTCAGTTCGACCCTTGATTTGTGCAACTCGTTATTAATTCCACTTGACGTTGTGTTGACTTTACGGCTAGTTCGATAGGAAATACCATTATTTTGATACTTGCACAAACATATCACGTAACTACCTTTTATTTCATTGACAATTTTCAATCCGTATATCGCAAAAATGTCTCTACCCCAAATTCCTGAAAATAACGCGTTTTGTCTACCG
>NC_079164.1:106454214-106564214 GCF_947568905.1 Ostrea edulis
GACATACCGTAAATCTGGTTATTTTTGCTGGCGATTAATTTTTAGCGTGTTTGCGAGTCAATTGGATTCGCAAAAAAATACTTTTCTCAAAAATAACACTACCGATCATGTTTCACAAGTCTTTTGATATGTTTTTATATAAATTCGCAAAAATAAGAAACACAAAAATAAATATATAGGCTTTTAACTCAAATTCGCAAAAATAAATCGACGCAAAAATATCCAGATTCACGGGTATGTCACCACACATGTCACATCATATACAAGTAAACATTTACTAATTATTAAGAGGATTAAAAACTCTCTATACCAAGGAGCCAATGTCAGCAATCAATCCTTTACAGTTTTAATGTAGAGAGCAAACTGTGCTGAATATTTGATAAGGTTGGTTAATTTTGGTGCTGTGATGACAATGCTGTGTTTATGTCAACACGTGCTTCTCCGTGTTGATTTTCTTGCGCCAGAAATGGGTCAAAGTTGTGAAAAGTTAGAATCGTCATATACACCTTCTTTCAAAACGTTGCTTACATTTTACATACATGAGTTCACAAGGGAGGTGTTGTTGTTGACAAATCCCACTGGGATGTAAATGTACTGTCAGGTACCTGAGGTGTACAAGACGAGTGGTTGGAGTATATCACATACCTTCTTGGGACAGGCCAAGTCATACCAGGGACGGTTATTTTTATGCTCTCGAAATCGGATATGAAAACTTATTGTTTGGTCCTGTCTGTCTTCCTGTGAACAACTTGAGCATGTACCATTACTTTAATAAGATGAAATGTCAAGGATTTAAGTGCCATAATCAAAAGTCCAATCAAAGTGATAGCAAGGAGTATGGCAAATATATTTTCAAACATATCTAGCTCCCAGATATTTTAAAATAACGATATTCATATATATTTTTTAATTTGTACATCTACAAAAATATGATTAGGTATGATATTTTAATATTTTCAAACATATCTAGCTCCCAGATATTTATAATAACCATATTCATATAAATTTTAAAATGTACATGTACAAATCTATCTACAAAAAGAGGATTAGGTATGATGTTTAATCCCTGAGACATCGAAAAAGTTCTACGATTTCTTATTGCATTGAAAATGATGTAATTGTTGTTGGCTGCAATCAAAAAGTAACTATAATAATATCTTCTCAGGCATCCAAATTTCTGTAGGCGGTAACTGGTTGAGTTTTTATATGTGCTTATTTTCTTGCAAATATGCTATATCATATAAATTCAAATATATCAAGCGTAGAAGTGATATCGCGGTAGGGACGTGTGTGGCACTTTACTGATGAGCACAGCTAAAATGATGTTGCATAATGCGATTTCTATTTTTAAAAGGTATACATTTGGGAGTCTATCATTTCATCTCTCGAGGAATCAACATGTTTTTCTTCTTCTTCAATACATTATTCATAAAAAAAACCCAGTTTATTTATCAAATAATGACAATTTTTTACGATGTTATGGTTGCATTTTTAGAAATTACTCGCGTGGCATTGGTTTTCCCGGTGTGCCTCTGTATTGATGATACGCATTCCATTGCCATCATAATGTTGGGGTGAAAAACGGAAAGAAATATTAATCTTATTCTCGACTGATCCATAATGAATTATGCAAATTTGAAATAAATGAAATGGTTTTTAAAACCGTTTCTTGTTTTCGTGGCCATTCTATTAAGGTTTAGTAGTAAGTTCGTTGAATGTAGTCCATATTTTAGAATTCTTCTGGAATACCATATACATGCATATTTTAAAATGTAAAGTAAGGGGAAAGTGAAGAATATACCGAGTAAGTAAACTAGTAAGAAAATAATTTATTATAGTGACATGTTTTATCATACATACAACAATTCGTATAATTAAATGAGAATTCAAATTAAACACCCGGCCCATCGGACCTGTATCTCACTGTGATGAAGAAATAAGAACACTGCAAATCCAATAGTTGTGCGCATCACGTTTTCTGTACTATATATATATATATATATATATATATATATATATATATAACGCATGTTCTAACAAACACTCTGTGAGGGATTTTCGTGCAAAATTTTGTTTTGATGAAAGTGGAAACAATTAGCCTACGATTGGCGCATAATAAAACACCAGGCTTTGTGCATTAATAACATCAAACTACAATATAAGGATGGTCCATGAAAACCTGATGGACGAGGAGGAGCCCATGTTATTTCAGGGACTGTTCGTTGTTCGATATTGATTCTTCTGTTCGTATTGATTGTTATCGAACAGTCGATCTATTTGTAATTGTGTATGGGGAAAGGAGTGATTCGGTGGAATAACATTTATAGAAGTACTAAAGATTTTTTTTTAAATATTCAAATATAAATATGGCTATTATCAGTATGTTTCATTTTTATTCATTGTCAATACGATATTATTGATTAACGATTTTATACGAAGTGCTCCCGGAAATGGCACTGTGTAAGATAACTTAAATACTCGTTATGAATTTCCGAGTTGTTGTATTACTGCGCATTCCTATCCTTTTTCTCTAATCTTCATACCCATGATTTCATTTACTTCGGCAAGTAAAACAAATGCATCGAAAATAATGTAGACCTAGTACAACCTTACAACTGATGAAGATACAATTTTACAAGACCTTCCATGCAGTCTTACCTAGGGTATGCTGAATTGTACATGCAGTTTTGAAATAGAGTTGTTTCTTCCATTTCAATTTAGCATCCAAACTGTTATCGTCTGCACCCCTATTATTCTAATCTCTCGCCAACATCAATTATATTCGTTACTGCTAATCGGTCCATTTTCTCCTTTATTCCAATATTTATTTGTCTTTACAGTTTTGCATTCATGTTAAGTTATCGAAAAAGTATAACTGAATTGATTTATAAATTTCTAACGCTTAATGATAACATTAGTTCACAATACGATTATAGATAGTTCTCTATCAGCCAAATAGCACATTTGGAAGGAGCATCGTATATGACGTCACTGTCAAACTTATTAAAAATTAGAAACTCCATCGATCAAAGACATTTCGGCTTTTTTTTTTTTTTTTTTTTTTTTTTTTTACTGCTTGAACTTTAGTAACAGTAACATAAAGGGTTCTTTAATAAAACTTTTTTTGTAATTATGAGGAAATTATTTTCGTAAAAGATATATGTAATACTTAAATACATCGTCAAGGAGCCCACTCTTAAAAACAGTCTCGCACTTAATATTACATACATTATCATAGACGAGTGTCACAATTCGGATACCCCTGCATGGAAATATGAACAAATCGTACACGAAGGAATATCAAATGCTTATTTTAACATCATCTTAAAATTTTCACTTTTTCATGGCGTAACAATATAAGATTTTTCCGATTAAAAAAAAAATACCTGAAATTAAAATCTTATTTGGCTAAAAGCAGGGGGTGTTTCAAAACTTCAAAGAATTCCACCCTTTCAGAGGAGAATAATAAACGTCAGCGATTTACGTAAAATTATACATTTGCCTCATAAAATTCAATTGAAGCAAAGTTGGGAATTCAAATAAGTTAGTCTAACAACCAGCGACCACACACACCAAATCCTCAAACTGCGCGCCGAGGTTGAAACCAGAGAACTGTGCACAGGTCATTACCAAGCGAACACTCTCTGATTAGGCAATTACCGCTGAAACACACACGTCTGTTGCCATGATCCGCTGCCTATAAACATATGATTAATGCAAAACAATGGTAGCAAGTTTGTCACCAACGGTGGCAAGTAGAGGGACGCCGAGTCTAGGCGGTCAAAAGCTTCCTCGTGTCGATAACGTCGACTTGTGCTCAGGTCGCGACATCGAACACGACAATCACAGGTCACATGGTAGTTCTATTTTATGAAAATAGATATAAAGTTGGTTTTGACTTAATTGGATGCAATTTTCATGGCGACAAATAATCAACGACACATACAATAATGAATCTATTCTAAATGAAATTGCCATACAGAAATACAAATATTATCGCATGCTTAATTTTCGAAGCTTTCTGGGGGCAAGGGATGCGTTGAAAGTTTGGATATAAAAATTTTAACCGACTGGAAAAAAGATTCATTTCAAAATTTTCGCGTCATATGAAGCATGTCAGTAATAAAATACAAACAAAGCAAATGTAGCGTATATAATACATATCGCTGTGTTTCGTGCAGGCAAACAATAATAAATTACCAACTTTTCAACGTTTAAAAGGCGCCAGTATTGCATCTCATCGACGGTAGCCCCATGAGAACTTCTGGGACCCCCCCCCCCCCCCCCCACCCAAGATTCTTGACACTACCTCCTTCCTGCCCAGTCTAACGTAAACGAATTATTTAACAACATTTTCAGATTGAAACAACTGTATGTTGCTTTATTTAGGTAATGTAGAAAATTGGCACCGTTTTATTTTATTTTTTATATACAATTCGATTACTTCGTCTGTATTTTATTATTTTTGTACCAAACAATATACATATCCGTCTGTATGACATAATATATTTGATTGTGTAACAAATTGTTCGGGATCATACAGTCTAAGGTTTTAGAACCTGTTTTAAATTGTGGCAAGAAAATATCCAGATTCAAACGAAACCAAGGAAAAAGAACTTTCTGTTCTCAATTTCCTGTCCACCTATCTACAGTCATGTGTTTTACATTTTCTATAGAACACCTGTACTCCCAGACTTGATGCCACGTAACTAACAGTATTGATACAACAGCACCCGGATATATGATAGGTGTTGTCACGTTTTTCAAGCTTGTTTTGAAGTTGAGTTCCATTTTATCACTAATCTGTTTAAACTATATATACAGTTGTTTTTTCTCTCGAAAGAAATCTATTTAGAGCTATTTCTAAAGAAAGAACAAATATCTCCGGATGTTTAAGTACGTTGCTTCAATGAACCTGGAAAATGTGTACAATTTCGGCAAATGTATTTTTCATGCCGCCATAAAAATGTATGTACACCTTAGTATTCTGTTCTGTGTAAGCCTGGCCCATTTGGTAAATCTATAACCATGCACAATATTAACAGACCGTATACCTCAGAGTTAAAATCAAGAACATTGTCTTTCTAAAATACAATACATTTGTAGGATCTTATTTTCTTTCATCGATATTGTTGATTGGAGAGTCAATTTTCGGTCATCATTTGTCAAGAGGAATTGAATGAAAGTTTCAAATCACAACCGCGAAGATCTTCAGGTAAATTTCGGTTGCAGACAATTTTACAGGATAGTACACGAAATTTCAAACCAAATTATGGGAGAAATGATTTCTAATTCTATATCAGTTTCATGGGATGGTTGCTAACGAAATCGTAATCCCATTCTTGCTATATCTATAAATGAATGCATCAAAGATTCCGGCTCAATATTCGATTCAACTGATGGTAACATTTATGAAAGAATGACATAAATCAAAATATTGTTTGCCTCACGTCTGCGATCCGCCACCTTGACCTATGACTTATGATGGGTAGACTGAAGACTAATAAAAGGTGTATTTTTAATGTGAAACTGTAGCGAGTTAGTTTTAGTTCGAACAATATCGATAATCAATGGACTTAAGTTCTAATTTGTATTCAAGACAAATTTATTTACAGTGATGAGTAGACTAATAAACGAAGCCGTTGAACGGCACTGTCAACCACAGGGTTTTGACACAATCTAAGAAAACTGGTATATATAGTATTTAGACTCGAGTGAACTCTTTATACTATATAAACCAGTTTGCTTAGATTGTGTCAAAACCCTGTGCTGTCAACGAGAACACGAAGAATATACACGTAGAAACCACCTATGAGGCCAGTGGAGTTCGCAAAATTAGGAGAAAACAAAGAACATGAATAATTCTTGGAAAATCTATCAAATTCAACAAACCGACCTGTGTTAGATATGTTTGCCCAACTATCTATTTTGTATTGCTTGTAGGCGTTATGAGATTGATCACTGTTCGTTATCTTCACCTTGCATGAGTTATTACCATAAATTTCAGTTTGAAATAAGACGCGCTTGTGGAATACTAAACCAAATATAGCTAGTCCCTGTGTATGTATATGCATGACTTGTGATGTCTGTATACATGTATGCGTCCTGTTTTATTTCAAATTTCTGTTTTTATGTCTATGCATGCAATTATATATCATTAGTGCTTTGTGTTTTTTTTAATGCTATATAGTCGGTTAAAGGGCTCTTAGCTCATGTTTATTGTTTACCTGTATATAGTTCCGACTTTAAATAAAAATTACTTACTTACTTTACTTACCACCAGCGCGGATTCGTTCAATGAAGGCAATTTTGACCTTGATCTTGATAAATGACCTTGACTTTAGCTTACGAGTATGACGCTTCTATTCTTATATATAGTTCAAAAGTTAAGACAGAGGCCAAAAACCAACACCTCCAGACCTCGGGGTTATTAAACAAAGTGGAGCGAGAAGGACACAAATCATCAGTTTAGACCAATACAAATTTGTGACATGATATTCTGCTTTTTGGTAACTGTTTCTGCATTCTAGAGATCAGACATTGATAATCATTGGTGACGGTGGCAAAAGGAATACAGACATAATGGGGTGCCATTTCAAGTGGACAAACCCAACAAACCCGTGATCAAGTGATGGGAAGAGTGCAAAATGTGTTGTTTTCTTCAATATACATACCAAGACTTCGCGCAAGTTGCGTCCCTTATCCGATATCTCGCGGTTAAATATCGTATTTCCCTATGTTGACCTTTGTAATTTAGTCAACTACAATAATGTCCCAGGGTGGGGCAACCCGTTAGATTGTATGAAAATTTGATAATTAGCAAAGAAGGAAAAGTTGTTTTTACACCGATTGACCTTTGGCTGATCCCACAAAGGGACGCAACTCGCGGTGATTAGGGACACCACTGCCCCACACTTCTAAATCCCATAGCCTTGGTGCATTAAAAAATACTTGTCTCATGTCCCTCCCGTATGGATCAATTACTTATTAAAATTATGTTTATTTTTTTTAGTAATATATATATATATATATATATATATATATATATATATATATATATATATCTGACAGCATTAATCAAAATTTAATTTTAAAATAATCTGTACAATGAAGCTTGAAAGATTTTTTTTTACTGTATATTATCTATGTAATGTAGATGTAATATTAACTGAATTCAAGCAGTATTTTATTTGGTGAAGCAGGATTATTTCCTTATTGGCAATGCGAGGCAATTATCAATATTATTTTCTTGCGTTTATCATAACTAAATAATTTATTTGGTTGTTTGTAATACGTGTGTTAAAATCACAGCTGTAAAAGATGTGAGCAAAATGTAAGGATATTTGAGACATGGGTATGGGAAGGCCATTCCATAGTCTAATGGTCAAGTTAATTTATTTCTCTCAGACCATTAGGTAAATAAAGTAAAATTCAATAAAGTAAAATTCAAATTTTTACAGATGTTATATATACTCTGAATAAACATACATACATTTTGATGTTGTCATTATATCTGTATTTGGTCTATTGAGGTACCTAGTATCCAGCAACTTTCTCCTTTATATTTATGACTGTACAATATACAATGATGAAATCCACACGAAGTGTATCGTACAGACCAACTACCAGACTCAACTGGTCGTTCAAAACTTCACCAAATAACTCTATAAGGCATGACATGCATTAATTACATCCATAATTGCATTTGAAAATTCTATACGAAATACCTTTGGGAGAATTAAAAATGTGAATGGACCACTTCTGAATATATATTTTAGTCTCCCCCCCCCCCCCCCCTCCCAAATTAACAGTAGTCTAGCTATTAATCCATTTCACATTTACAAGTTGTAGTTGACGTCTGCCATACTTTACGGTGCATTTCCCCTCCTCTCCGCTGCTTTATTTATTTATTGACCAGAGGAGCCCTGTGGCTCATAGGTACACTGTGTACAATACAGGCAAATGGCAGAGGATTCAGAATTATTACAATATGTAAATATATATTATCAGACAAATAAGTTTAATTGGTAACATTACTTTTATTTCATGATTTATTTTGTCAGAGTGTTTCTCTTGATGTTTTTGAAAGTTCATTAACCAAACAATGCCATATAGTTTTATGTGTATTAATTTCAGTGTTAATCGGATCCTACAAATTATACATATGATTTAGTCATGTGACCAGAGACATGTTACACATGTGTACACACATAAGACAAAATGATATACTTATTAAATTAATTTTAACTTTTTAAAAAGAGAACTGTTGTGCGAACATTTATTTGAGAGAGAAAAATTTCAAGTCTCGGGGCCATGAACACGTACATTATTTCTAGAAAGTTGAAATCCCATGCCAATTTGTTCAAGTCCCATCCCAGTAAGTAAGTTTGCCTAGACGAATCCAAATGACTGAGATTGTCGAGACAACATTGTTATGCCCTATGGTTCTATGTTTTAGCAGTTTCCAACGTGTCGTTTTCATACAATTATTTCATCGGACCTGTTAAGGGGCTGGAACTTTAGATTTGAGCCTCGTTTTGATATAATTTTAATTGGACAGAGTCCCGCACATTGACAGATGTTTTCTAACATTTTCATGTATAACCTATGATACTGACATATTTCAGCGGTTGGACACCAGGCGAGAACATTGTAAACTTGGGCGGAACCTTCTGGTCTTAATGATTTTTTACGTCACATTTAAAGTTCCGCTTAATCTGATCAATGGGGATGAAGATCAAAAAAATCCTTCGTATTATTTTGAAGGTTTTAACGAATGAAAATGATACACGAAATATCAAAAAATAAAATAGTAATCTCTGAAATTATTGCTTAATTACTTTCACATTCAAATATATTGAAAATGCATATTTTTGGGAATATCTCCTTCAAAAACAGCCCCATCCGTTTTCTCAATGAATAATAATACAATTTTCTATTCAAAACATGTCCTTAGTGTATCCTTAAGGATTATATATAGAGACTTACATATATATATGAGAGAGAGATAAAAAATGCAGCACACCCTTAAAATTGCAACCAGAACACTTCTGAAATATTCTTAGAGTTTTTATATCATTTAAAACATCAAATCTGTTGAAGGATTTAAGTTGACAGTTTATCACAAAACCTCATCCAATTCAACAACCAATTTTATGGATTCGGCAATCCTGAAGTTAGACGAGCATACGGAACAATTGGGGACACGTGGGCAACACCAGCAACACGCTTTAGTAACTACTGTCAATTTGTAGTGTTTGGATTTACTGGGTGGTTGTAAATTAAAAAATTTCGATGCGAAACTACCGTATATTATTTTTGGCTGTTACTCTTACGTCAGTTGAAAATGACGTCGATGTAACCATAGGAATGGCTATGAATTCAATTAATTACACATTGATAAAACAGCCTGGTGCCCAATATTCTTTTTGTGCTGAATATTTTGTAACAGAAATGAGATTGGTGACGTACTGATGCATATATAAAACAAGCTCACCAACTCCATGTTTCAAGGTATTATTACACAAATCCTAATGCAACAAACAGAAATTATGTAAAATTAAAAAAAATTCCCATGGAGAGAGTTAGTTCTCCAGGTTAACATTCTTTTTGACTTTTTCACGCATGTGTGGTTTTATTTTGTAATATCTGTATTATTATCCTTTTCAATGTTTTACTTTGTATTGCAAGAAAATTAAACATGGATTGATTCCCCATCCTCCTTGCAGATTTTCAATCTTTCATTACATGGCGTCTCTACAAACATCTATACACTGTAACATGTCGAAATCGCAATATAAGCATTTGTGATATTCCTTTGTTACTTAAACATACCAAAATAAAATATTTGGGAGGTCAAAGACCATAACGGTCGACGTTGGTTCCACATAGATTAAAACATCCGTCCAGGACGTAACAAGAATCTGTCAGTAGATTAGAGAGGAAGACTAGATCATCATATAACAAGAAGAGATCCAGCCATCACAAGACTTGGCATCCCGTTCCTCAGCGTTCGAAACGTTGTACCCCCACCATTATTTAGTCCAAACTGGTCATCTCAAATACACATACATTCTTTCAGACTGATGGTAACACCCCTCCCAATCAAAATATCCTAAATCTCAATGGATTCAAAACAACTTTGTTTTGTGGTCACTACATCGTCATAGTGGATATGGTCATAATTTAAGCTTGCATGTTCTTCTCAAATACAGATTTAAGTAATAGATACTCATTCAAAAACTTCACTATACAATGAAGTAGGGCGGTATGTTGGATCAAATCTACTGATGAAGCTGTTAGGAATTTTATCACATGACTTTTCGCACTTCACATCACATTGAAGTTTTAAAATGACTAATCATTTCTTAAATAAAATTAAGGCCGTTTACAATACTTGAACATGAGGAGATGGTTCCACCTTTCAACGAAAATGTAAGTTTCACCAATAGCCACTATTTACTCAAAACACAACACTAAAATTTGAGAAAGGTTTTATAATTGTTTCAGTTTTTTAAAATGACAAGTGATATACTGCAAGATCACAATCTACACGTATTATATACAACCTTGTTCTACTATGCGCGTTTCCTCTTTCTCTTTCTCACATCACACAAACTCACTGATCTACTGCGATACTATCAATGCCGTACTTGTGACCTGATAAACCATGACTAATGAAAGGAGTCCTGTGATATATATATACAACTACACAAGTTTTTTATTTAAATATATAAATGTACATGGAATGAAATGGACCTCTCAAACAATGATTTATATCATTCAAAAGAAACCATTCAACAAAATGATCCCCAAGCTTCTTGTAAAACAAAAACGATGAAATTTTCAACCACTTTTCAGTCATTCGGAGATGAACTCGACAGCAACGGAAACAGTCTTGCCAAGAGAATTCTGCTATTGATATGTACACCTAACAAAGTGTGACCCTTCACTTGACATGGTCATCTTTATCTGATGTAGCTTTGTCCATGATTGCAGAGACAGCAACAAGAGCAATGCTCCTGCTGCAAAATATATCTGTGCGATATATTCAGTAATGTTGGAATAATGAAGAATGATAACATCCAAATAAACCATTCTTTAGTAAAAAAGAAAACCCTGACAGTGTTTAGAAAGTATGACCTTGACCTTTGATCTTGAAAAATAAGAGGCAGTGGGGAACAAGGTTTGATTATCCTTGCCTTATCAGTACACTTTTTATCCTTCTCATACAATGCTGACAAATCAACAGACACACTGCATCACATCATAATACAACCTGTTTATGATGGTTGAATCTGTGTATCCAGTTTGGTTAACCTAGCCTTATTAGTACTGTTTCAATCTTGTTTATGGCTAGAGAATTACCCGAGTAAGTTTGACCTTGACAATAATAGGTTTCTTTCTCTACCCATTGCATACATGTGTACGAAGTTTGGTGACCCTACCCTTATAAGGACTGTTTTTACTTGACATGCAATGTGTTGACAGATCGACAGACACACTGCAAAGGGCATATAAAAACAGTATGCTCAGTCTTTAACCTTATGTACAAAAAAAAAATTGAGACTAGAATCTAAATTATATTATCTGGTAAATTCCAGTAATAATTCTGTCTCAGTTATAATCAAAAATAAACTATAAATGATATACTTATATGAAATGACAACCTGAGAGTGAAACTGGATAAAAAAAAAAAAAACACCACAAGACGCTAAAAACATTCACAAATGTACCAATAAAATTGTACATTATTAAAAAATGACATCATTTAAGAAACCAGTGAAATGTTCACATCACTGTACAAAGTGTAGGTTTACTGAATTTCAGTTGAAGGAATATAATGTGCAAATACTATAGACTAGCACCAAAACTTACAAACTTATCTCCCTTTACTGGGTTTGGATACATCATTTTTAGGCGTAAACATTTTTTCCCTTAACACCCATAGAGATTCTAGTTACTCACTCTTGATGTCTCTTTAAAGAGAACTTTGCTTCAAATAAGTTTCAATGAAATATTGTATTTCTGTCAACATTAAAAAAGAAAAGTCTGTCCATATACTGTACTTACATTCAAACTTATCTAAATTGTACACAAGGTTGAAATAAATGCAAAGTCCTTCTTAACACAAAAATCATGATGTAAACCTTGTAAATAAAGTGCTGTAAATATTAAAAAAATGTGAATCCATGAACAATATTATAAATATGGGTGTTACTCCATAAACCAACATTACAGTGAGATAAGAGAAGCAATACCGGGTGCATGTGGGCATTCAGATCGAAAGTTTCTTTGGTGAAAATTTCTTCCATTTAAAACTGTTCCTGTGACATACCTACATGTAAATACTTCAGTGGGTGCTAAAAAAAAAACCTTTAACAATACACATAAAACACACTTGGTTGTCCTTTTCATTTTTAGCCTCAAATATAAATTACAATCATGATTAGAAATGATGCCAAAGCATGCCTTGGTAAAAACTAATCTGTTATAATTTGTGCATAAAAACTAAACTGAGGCACGAAGTAAAGCTAAACTGGCTTATTATTTCATTTTCAAGTCCTCATTAATCTTGTGACTACAGATATCTTTCTGACACCAATTAATAACCTTAAAATCAACAGTTCTAAAATCAAGTACCTTCAAAACATATTTCTACACAAAAACGGGACAGTTTTGTGTGTAGTGAACTAAATGAACATTCTGGAATATTCCACAGAGAACAGCATCACAGGAGAAAACAGATATAGTTGTACATTTGTACTTTTGATCATAAAGGTTCTTCCATTATCCTATGACCTACAAAATGACATATGAACAAAGCTGGCTGAATAGAATTGTGTAGTTTTCACAGGAACTGCCCCCCTACATGAGCACCAGCTGATGAAGGGGAAGTAGACAACACATCCCAGCAGTTGAAACTCCGACAAAATACTGTTCCGGGTACTGTGTAGGGTGGCTCCACGGGGCTGACTGGATGAGGTTTTGAAGAACTGGAGGCTCTATGTTTGTGACTGGACGGCCTGCTTTACACACGCAGCAAGAAGTTCATCGACTTGGTCTCCATCAGCCTCGGGATCAATGTCAAACTCCTGTAAAACAAAGATTGAATCCAATACTGGTATGCATAAAATGAGTTACACACTCACAGTTCAGATATATACAGAAGAAATAAGACAGCTTTACACTTTGAAACTTTGGAAATACCCAAGGGCCATGATTTTAGATCAGTGTACCCTTTCACAGACCTTATTGGTCAGTTGTCACCCCTTACTTAGTCATTGATTTTATGTGCTGCAAATGGTTGACTCTCTGTTGTATCAAGTTTTTTCTCACCTAAAACTTTGTATGCTATATGTCTCAATTAGGTCTAACTCCCCATTTCTAGCTGCATGGAGGTTGACAGTCTGTGCGATTTCTTTTTATGAGGAAACACTATCTGACTACACCTGGGAGAGCACTAGATGTACCCAGCATCTTGCATATATAACAACCACTAAAGTATCTCTAACAGATATTCATAACAGTGTAACAGCAGGATCAATTTAACGTTTGGGTGGTCACTGATCACATTAACACTCTAGCATGGATATCCAAAAAGATCAACTTCTCTGGGTGAGAAAAAAACTGCATGTCACCCTTCATTTTAAACTCCCTCAAATGACAACTGCCAGATAATTATCTCAATACATTCATTCTCACAGTTCTTAAGAAATTTTGTGCATTCATTTTTCCCCCGTCATGAAAACTGGAGTCTTGTCAACATTATTCCCGACCCCCCCCCCCCCCCCCCCCAAAAAAAAACCTTGAAAAAGACATTCTGCTCATCTTTATAATCTAATTGTATTACAATTTCAAGTTGTATTTTTGTTAAGATCGACTATTGCTTGATATCCTAATTTCTCAGCTGTCATTTAGCTTTAAAAAATAAAATTTTAAGAATCTTGATATTATTATTCAGGTAGTTTAGTTGACACATTGAAATATGAATTTATCTGCAAATATGGACTGAATACACATTTCAAGATCTCATACTGTAGATTCCTTATTTCATGTGAATACATAATATTGCAAAATGACTCAGACATCAAATTACAAGAAAATGAATTTGTGAGTGGACAGTTGATCTAGAGCTTCAGCAATATTAAAATAAAAGCAAGTAATTTTATCTTATGAATGGTGCTTCTTGCTAAATTATGTAATAATAAACTATAGTATTAGCCTTTAAAAATATTATAAGCACAATTCTCATAGTACTAATGCCAAGTATTCAAGGTATGGTTGTTTTTAAATTAACTCCCCTTTCAATTAGGTACATATACATATTTTGTATTCTGCAATGGTATTTAGATTTAAAAAGAAAATTAGAAATCTATTTTGGGAAGAGCAGATACTGGTATGCAAGATTATTTTAAATGGTTGATGAGCTGCTCCTGATGGTGATTACTGTGGTGGGGCTCTGTAAAATGAGGCTTGGGGAATACCTTACACTTTATGTAATATAAAGCAGAATTCAGTCACCTGTTTTGTGGCCTTAAATGAAATTGGGTAAAATAAATAAACATGACAATAAAGATTCAATGTCTGTAACATATACATATTCTACCCATAAAATTTCCCATGAATCAACAATCAACATTTTAGTTTCATATGATTCCTTAAATTCTATCTTTTGTTAATTGCAAAAAAATGTTGTCGTCTTCAAAAGGCTAAAATCTAAATCTATTACGATAAACCATAAAATGACAACGCTTGTCTTGGGAGCAAAGAAACCAAACTGTTGAACATACCACATTGTCTGTGAGGTAAAACACCAGCTATCCCCTAACAATGTCCTGGATGTAACCAAATCTGGCCAAGAAACATTTAATAGGTCTGTGCAAACCCAAGTGAATGCCATAAAACTGATGAAAGAACACTCTCAGTTAGATATGGGAGGGATTCAAGGTTGTCTATAAGTTTTACTCCAATACTCAGTTCTCTGCTTAATTTAAATCATCCCACTGTAACTCTGATTAAAGTCTTTTAAATACCCATCTACAATCTCTCTCTTTCTGAATACGATATTCCATTGGCTGTAACTGTACAATATTAAAATCAAAATCAGGCTGGTAAGTATCTACATTATATAGATGTTAACAAGAAAAGAACATAAAATACTTGAAAATTCTCAAATTTCTTTTTTTCATTGGCAGTTTTCTGCAAAGGATTAAAGCTGGTTCTAAAACATTATTACAGAACTTCAAATTTCAAAGGAGTTTTCATCAGTCACAGAAAAGACCCAATGAAGATTGTCCTATAAAACACAGGTGTTCAAAATAAAAATCTGGTGTTGCTTCCAACACTCCTGGGCCAACAGACTATTAATGTGCAATGATAGGCCCACCTGATACTGTGGCAATGTTCACTTCGTGATACAAACAAATTGCTTTTACAGAAATAAAATATAGTTGCTATATGTCTTTATTCATAATATTTCCAAGAATCAACACATATATCTTTACAGAATGTCTGAGTAACGCATCAAAGATTTACAATAAATTATAACTATACGGTACTTTTTTCGTCAGAGGCAGTTTCTTGATAAAAAGTCCTAACCTTTTGAGTCAAAATCATCTCATTTGCTAATCAGATATACACATGGAAATTTGAAACAAAATAAAATTATACAGCAAATGTCTTGTTAATTTTCTTCAACATCAAATACAAGCCACTACACTGATCCTTATCAAACCATGCAGACAATACTCTCCAATGTCGCCAAACTGATGTCTTCTATTCTGTAGAGTATGTATCGCCTAACATTTTCAAAAATCGATTGAACGTCCCTCAAAAAAGCAGCCAAGTTTTATCCAGCAATGGGAAAGAAATGCTATCGGTCCTTTTAAAGGGAGAGTTTGTGTTCAGGAAATAATGGTCCCTGGGTGCACATCAATCATCAAGCAAGCAACAGACGACATTATCTGCAGTATAGAGGTGGCAAAATTTGCCATTGCAAGCCAGGATGTACGCCAATTAATTCTGCATTGGAAGATGGTGTATTGATATTGGCTATTAATGCTGACAATAATATGAATATTGATGCTGTAATGTATAAGCTTGTCTGAAGTGGGCCTCTCTCTATATTCTTGGAGTTTTTAGAGCCCAAATCATGCAAGGGGGACTCTCACAAGAAGATAAGAACAAGTAACCATGAAGAACAACCCGGGTCCTCATCTTTAGTACGTGTAGAATAAAACCCTTTGTATCACGGGGAGAAACACGTGTTTAGATTCATTTTAACAGCAACTTTCATAAGATGGTAAAATGAAAACTGTAAAATTTCACAAATGCTTTTCCCACATTAGGAGTTTTACTGATTAAGTTGAAAGGCTTTAAATCTCTAAACTGCCAAAATCTGATATGTGTTGAACATGTTTACTGAATTTCTATGATTTACTCTCCACTCCAGCTGAGATTTATTTATAAGATCAAGATTTTTATCCATGTCATTCCATTTTATCCTATTAGCTTAAGACAAAATGAGAAACCCATGTGAATTATGGTTGGATACCAATTTTTCACACATTGTCTTTATTACAGCGAGCGACTACACTAAATCGTTCAAATTTAACACATCATATGAGCTAGTCAAACACACGACATCATCCAACAAGAGGCCCATGGACCACAATGCTCACCTGAGTCCCACTGGACCTGATTTTTTTGTTTATCAGAAGATTTTAAAGATATTTTTACCCTCTTTATTCCCATAAATAACAGTTTGACTAACATAGTCCTGCTGTTGTGTTCTGGAGGAGACTTTTGATCCACGATCTATGTAAGATTTGATCCCCGATTCTAGTCCCACTCTTAAACCCAGGGTCCATAATTTGAATTAAATAAAAAAAGAAAAAAGAAAGTTTTAAAATTTCCTATATATATTTTCATGTAAAACTTTGAATCCATTTTAGCCCCAGGGGGCCATGGTTTGATCAAATATACATCTTGCTTGCATATCAATATGACTAATAATGGCCAGTCGTTCTTGGAAATTGATAGTTGTACATGTAGAATACCTTAGATATCATGATATCTTAAGATGGATTCGAAAACTTGTAATTGTAACGTATGACTGTCATGTCATAATTACATTTATGTACACATGACAACCGACCCTGATAGCGGAGTAGTTACAATTGAAACCTACCCCTGGGGCAGTGATTTGATCTAATTTGAATCTACACTACCTAAAAATGCCTGCATATCCATACAACACTAATCCTGGCACTGCTGCTATAGAGAATAAGATTTTTATACATTTTCGTTATGTATAACTTTGATCCCCTGTTGTTGAGCCCCATATGAAACCCCCTTCTCCACCCTGGTCCTGATTTGAAGGAATTGAATCTGCACTACATGAGGATGCTTGCATATTGGAAAGTAACCATGGCCCTGCTGTTTTTGAGAAGATTTTTTAAAAATTCCCATACATTGCCGTGTAAAAATTGTGATCCCTATCGTGGCCCCGCCCCACCTTACCCTTAGGGCCATGATTTGAATAAACTGGAATCTGCATTAATCAAGGATGTTTGCCTATCATCATGACTAATCACAGCCTGGCAATTCAGGAGAAGGGTTTCTAAAGACTTTTTACCCCATGCAACTTTGATCCCCTACCATGGCCCTACCCTACTCCTGGGTGCCACAAATTGAACAAATTTTAATTTGTATGTTCTGACGATGCTTGCATATAAATAAGACCAATCATAACCCTGATTCTGAAAAAGAATTTTAAAAGCTTTTTACCCAGATATTCCAATATAAAATTTTGTTCCTCTACTGAGGCCCATCCTACCTCCTTTCATCAAGCCATAAATTGTAGAACTTTACTTAATGTAGTATCAGCCATCATCAAACGATATAGACTTTCTTTTGCATTGTATGAATAATAGGTCCATTGTACAAATGATAGGTCCTAGCTTAAAAACTGTTACAGGTGGTAAATAGACAAACCAAGAGCGTTGTGTTTAATACAGTGGGAATTAAAATCCTTGCAATATGCACATCTTCAACTTCTTTCAAAGGCCTTAGCTTGAAGAGTTTGAGAGGTGTGATACAGACAAACCATGTACTATCTATGTAATATTTCCTCAAAACTGACCAAATTCAACAGCCTATTATTTTCTAAAAACTTGAAAATCAAAATCCTTGAAACACTCATATCTTAAGATACCATACAAACACTCTGTATAGAAAGAAGGTCCTCACTTGAAATGTGGGAGGAGGTAGACGGACAATTCATGTACTATAATACTGTAATATTTTCCCCACATCGATTAAGTTCAACTCTTATTTTCTAAAAAATTGAAGAAAATTAAAATCTTTGCAACATGTACATCTTCAATACCCATACAAAAACTGTACGGTAAGAAGGTCCTCACTTGAAAATTGTGGGAGGAGTTAGCCAGACAAATTATGTACCCTCCATATAACACTAATTTTCATAGACAGGGATGAAACTCCTGCAAGAGAGGTGGATCAATATTGTAACATGATCTAGAGTGATCCACAGAGAAGCTACATAGCAAGTTTCAGCTTGATATGTGACAGAGAAATGAAAATAGAAACAGAAAGCCCTGAACAGACAGGCAGACAGACAGTTGTACAGGCATTGTTGTACCTTGATATGTACTGTTTAAAGACAAGACGTATAAAAATAACAGTGGAAGAAAAATTTCAAACAACGTACATACACTACACCATTGGTTCTTTACAAACTCTTCTGATTATCAAGACAAGTAGCATTTCTTTAAAAATGTTGGATATTAAGATGAAATTCTTCTCCATTAATTCAAGGAGCAAATATAACAAGGGGCTTTTTTTTGTGCTGAACTAAACTAAAGACATTGGGACATTTCCATTACATTTCTTGAAAGATGTAAGAGTGATGATGTGTGGATAAAGATTTTAGAGGAATTTTTAAGGATGAAGTGATGCTAAGGGTGCAGATTAAATAAAATACGGTACCTCATTGATTGACTTCAGAAGTTTGGCGATGAGCTTCCGAACTGAGGACAGCTTAGTCACTGCTGCCTCGCTTTCCTGCTTTCTTTGTGCTGCCTCTGTCTGGAAGTTTCCTACCAACTAATGGAAAACAATCGGAACTCAAGTTATAATAAAACACAATATCAAAAGTAAATAAAATCCACAGAAACCTTTACACGGGGCAAATGTAATGATTACTCAGAGGAACAGAATCAGATTTAAGATATTTCTGCACGGTTTCGTGTCACATGTTTGAGTATCTGTCTGTGTGCTCTGTTGCAAACTTGGCTGAACCTATCATATGATTACACACCCTTTTCATTTTGAATTTCTTGACACTTCCCTTAAATTATTATCAGTTTTGGTTGTAACATATTCCCGTGTAAAACCGTCAAGAATATATTTCATCACAATCCTTATTTGGCATCAAATTTGACATTATGTAATAGATTTATCCTTCTTCATGACATGTCTACTGAGAATTTGTAAAAGAAAAAACTTACCTTGCGCAAGCCTTTCTCATAATGGTCAAAGAAATCATCTAGAGGGAAATTTGCTAGTTCCTGTAGAGTCATGGTGGTGATGCTGTCCTTGTCCATGATCCACTGAGGGGGCAAGAAATACCGCAAACACGTCCTTAAACAGAAAGGCATTTTAAAATGATACACAGTCATCCGTTAGAACCTATTATTTTTCTCTCTTGTGCAAGAAGTAAAACTGAGCACCATACTTTTTGACACATGACATATACCATGCACATATCAAGACGAGATGTAACTGTAAGCTGTAAAACGTAATTTTAAATTGAAGGTTGCATCTTGTATATTTTTCATTCTCAATAAAATCAAATCCTATGGATGTCTGCTTAAGAATGCTTTTGCAATCATTATTTATCCTCCTTATATTATTTTATCTTTATGTCAATAATGTCCATATATTCATTTAAGGACATACGTGTTTCTTGTTTTCTTTTTTAAGACATATAACGTACAATTCACTTGCATACTATCTAGTTTTTACAAAAAAAATACTGGGGTATATTACCAGGTTTGTTTTAAAGTTAGCCTATTTTGATAGTTCCTGGTTGTGGCAAGTAAAAAGGTAGAATAAGCTACTATGTATTGCAGTAAGTTGTATAAATGGACATTAATGTATCAAAGAAGAAGAGAAAATATATGGAACAATTGGGTATCGAACCCAGGACCCTTGCATTACTAGATAGGTAATCTAACCACTGAGCTATCCAGGCTAATATATAAAGTATGGTAATATTACTAATAATATAAAACTTAAACCTCTTTTGGAAGTCATACAAGAACTCTTCATATCGAATAGATCAAAAAAATAATTCCAGAGAAAATGTCAGAAACGTCACGCATGTTCTTAAGCCATGAACAGAAGAATATGATGTACCTGCCTCAGTTAGAGCTAAGAGTGTTGTGCTACATCATTACATGTATAGTCTTTCATCTATCAATGAATGATACACACTAAGCCAAGAATAAGTCTGAGAGAAATCATGTCAATATGTGTACACATTCAGATATTCTTCACAGCTAACAGACAGTGTGAGCAATAAACAATCATAGCTAACCTGTAACCATTCGCTATTTCCTCCGTCACCTGATCAGATGACGTTGCCACGGCAGTTGTTGCTGTTGACGATGAAGGCGTCTCTGCTGCTATGTCCTGTGATGAGGCAGGGGAAGGTGGGGAGTGGTTTGTGGACTCGGACAGTGGATGACCATTCTTTAACACAAAACAGTAGTGTATTGAACTCTGTATCAACATACTCTAAATATCTTTTTCTTGCAGTGTTCTTAAATTCATAAGGGATACATAAATAAGGCTGTCACTTGTATGACTCTTTACTTAAGAATCCCTATGCTTTACCAATTTTGGGCAAATGAAATATTGAAGTATTTTGGATAAGAATATAAAGTTTCACACAAAATACTTACAAGGAGTTTAATATCTGTACCACCTTTGTCAAACCTAAAAGAAAATATCATAAGATGAAATAGTTCTCTTAAATTTTTTAATTCAAATATAAAATGGTAGCAGTCAGTCAGTCAGAGAGCTAAATTTTTAATATTTGATATCAATTTACTTTTAGCTCATGCTTTGCGGTCTGGATCCAAGCATTTGACAAGGCTAATATACTGAACAATATGGTCCCCTACTCAGCTCAACAAAGACAGCATGGGACCAAACACTGTGTTGTGATGACTATTCCTAAATTCTGTTTAAAATATACAGTAACTTTACAACTTTATTCAAGTGAAGTGGAGCCAACACAATTTAATTAAATTCTTTAGTGTCTCTGGAACGTGCCAGGGATAAGACCTGGTGAGGAAAACACCACTCTGGACCCAGCAGGCATGTTCCCAACAACACCAGAGCCGGACCAAATCAGTCCAGGTCTAAGGAACCAGTAAATAAGGACGGCTGGAATCCCTGCTGAGAAAATACACTGCCTACCTAATCTGTGGTCATTTCAGTCCCTATACAAGACTTAGTACCCACAACAAAGGTAGGGATTATCTCCCTGTGACATCTTGTCCACATCCCTCCTAATAATTACCCCATTACAACCACCACACATTAACAATTTGTTTTATTATCTTCATAGAAAAACCTCCCAAATAGACCTCAAATGCTAAGTTCCAATCAGAACCCTGTAGCATATGGAGGAAGGGGTGATAATTGTGACAAATTTGGGGTATGGTACACGTGGCCACACATCATCGCATGGTTATCGAGGTGTATGGCATCTGACACTAGAGCTAATCAGCTGCAATACCTAACCTGCTCACCTATTGTTCCAACTTGGTATCAATATTTTCAAACAGATTCCAAATGTAATTTGTCACCTTCTGGTTGACCATGAAACATTATGAAACAGATGATAGATTCCTCTGTACGTCACAGAAATATTAATTTTCCTCCACGGCAGTATCCCATCGCAGATTGTTATTACAAATATAATGATCCTTGATCACAAGTTAGTGTTGAACAGATCAGAATTTGCACACCTTTAGATAAAACTACTAACATTTCAAGGTATATTGACTTCCCAAAATGAGATTCCAGTATGAATAATCAGTAACTACAGATCACATTTAAACACCTTAGCTACGTATGAATTCGAGAAGAAGTTCAATTTCTAGTGAAAGTGATGGATAAGAACTGCAAAATCACATATAAGTGCCAACTTAGTGTCTTAAGGTATCAGTACTGGTGAAAGTGCAGTTTTTTTTCTTCTTCCAATTTTAGACAAATGACAGTGGAAATGCATTATAAAATTAGATATTGTTAATTCTAATATTCCAGTTTAGTACAAATACAAAAGAAAGCTCAAAGCAAGTTCTATAAAGTGGCATTGTCCCTTGCTCAAAGTAAAAATTGATAAATATCCTGATTTTTTCTAGTGATACATTTTTAAAGTCAAAAACATACTTCCCTATCAGGTTCAAATCTTCAATTAATATTGGTTTGTGAAAATGATTCTCATAAAAATATATTGGCTAATACTTTCATTGATGAAATCTATTCTTTTTCAGTTTGCTTTGGTAATTGTACATCTGCACCATGTGTAATGATATGCCACTATTTGTATATCCCAAAATCTTGTCAATTTTCAAATTCTTGTGGGAAAAGGGGGCCCATTTTCAAGACTAGCATATTTCAAAATGAAATTCTTGGGCTAAATCTTCAACCCAGCAAAATTCAACAATATGAAATTGAAGAAGAAAAATTTATGTGAATATGACCAAGTTCCATTATCTACATCGAGAGTAACTACTGTTATATGAAAACATTTCGAAACTTTGATCGTAAATGGGAACACGATGTGAATTCCACAATACAACTGCTTTTCTTTACGAGAAAATTCATGATGATATGAACTGCGACACTTCATGACAACGTACTTCAATCATGAAGTGCAATTTGTGCTTCGTGAAAAGTATGCTGGCATGAAGCATTGCAGTTCATATTCTCATGTATTTTTTTTAAAAAAGAAGTTTATTTCTTATATTCACATTCTACGTTCATTTTTGTCTGACAGAATATTCCCTGCTCTTAAATTATACATACTATATTTATCTGTATTCATATGTGCATTGTTTATGACTGCAGCAAGGTCATGAAGAAATGACTATCATTATTTTATTTTTTTTTTTTTACAGATATTAAGGTAGCTCACTATACTAAAGCTTATACCCTTTATGACACTACATCATAAGATGGCGATTTAAATATTTTGTGAAATTATTTGCATCGATCGATTTGTATGTCTATCATCGAAGCTCAGTGGTTAAAGCATTGGGCTGGTGAACCGCAAATCTCGAGTTCAAATCCGTCAGAGTCTTTTGTTCATGTGTTGAAATAAATTTTTGAAAATCATATTTTTATCACACTTGCATATTTTCTGCCTTTTTGACATATACACTTATTATACATCATATCTTTTATGACTAATTCAATTCGTACTGATTTGAAAAACTTAAGTCTATTTCTAGGTGTAGTGAGCCACTTAAAAGGCAAAAATATGGGAAATGTAAATATAATGATTTGAAAAATATAGGAAATCTGAAAAATTGTAGCTTTTGAATTCCTGAGATTCTTTAGGTCTATTGTGTCTCAATCCTGACCTTGGGGTTGGGTGGGAGAGCCTTTAATGAGCTCCTATTTATCAGGAGCATACTTTTCAAAAACTGTCAAGATAATTGTATTTCATATAATTGTAAATATTTGCCAAAAACGAAACATTAACTTGTCTTTTATGAGGTTAGTTCACCCTGATCAGTAAATATAATTTTCTGTTTTTATCATGAACAGAAATTAATCTCTAACTGTGAAAATTTTTGTGTTTGTGCTAAGCATTTTCAATTACTGAGGATTAAAAAAGATTGAAAGATGTATTCTAATAGCTAATAAATGATTTACAAAACAAAGAGCATCCTTTCACAAAAATCAATGATGGCATCACCACCAGCACAATATCTACAGCCACTTGCATTTGTGCACCCACCGAGAAGAAAAAAAGTTGCATGAAACATCTGATTAAAATTTCATCAGTGTCGAGACACGGGTGTAATTTTCTCTTGTCAAATGACCACAGATCCTGGTCTCAGTGTTATGTGATACTCCCACTGATGGAAACAATCACTTTGCTTTCCAATCACTGCAGCCCAGAGTCAGTATCAATGACCACACCAGCTCATCAAAAATACCCTGATCAAACGATTCCTTCCCAGACTGGGACTGAATCATACTGCAAGATTCCCTTTGATAAGCAAAGCACTAACTCCAATAACACAAGGAAATAAAGGCAGGTCTATTCATTTCTGTGGTAATTACTGACCATTTCCATACAAAAAGCGGAATATATCTGTACTGATACATGTAATGTTGACACTGTAGAATAAAATTTTTTTTTTTGAGATCTGAAAAAATTTGTGGTTGAAGAGTTGAAATTCTTTACGGTAGGTTAGTTTTCTTTTTAAGGGAGGATTTGAATCTGTAGGTTTGTCACTGAATACAATGAAAGTTAAAACTCCCACTCAAACGAGTTGCTTCAGTCATCAATAACCTCCCACCCAAACCAGTTACTATGCATCTTATTTCATAATTTCTTCACCGTTTCGGTTCATGGCTTTCATTTACTTTATATATTGGTATGTATGCACCTATAAGGTTTTTTTTTTGGTTTTTTTTTTAAAATTCTTTGATTGACTGAGGAACTAATGCAGTCTTTTGCACTGATATCGATATGTCATTTTCCATTAAATGAACCTGATCATCATTTGGGATTACACTATAATAAATCCTGTGGTCATCAACTAAGATCAAACTCTAAGCAAAAAAAAATATATGCATTCCATCCACCAGCCTTGCTGAGAAAGGAGACCATAAACATTTAGCAATAATTAACTTTATTCTACAAAGAATGATAGTCAGAAGTCCCTACAGAGATTTAGAGCATTATGCAGTCAATGGCTAAATGAAATCCTTCAGCATTTGCTAATATTCCCAAATTACACATGGGGGACCATGCTAATTGTTTCACATAGACATAAAATTATATTGCTTACAATTGGTTAAAATTTACAACTTGAATGTGGATGCTTGTCATAAATATTTAATAACTTTCACAAAGAAATAAACTATTTATTCCCATTTGCCATACTGTTGTGTCAGAAGCAACAAAAATGTATGAAATTCTCGCCATATCTAGCCAGAACAATAATAAGGAACACACATTCTGTGATAGGCAAGCAGCTAAATTTTACGAGTCAGGTGCCGAAGCATCTCCAAAAGAAAAACATCTCACACTTGGGCCACCAGTCAAACGCAATCTACATCCCTGAACATTTTTTTTTGCAAATTCACAAGAGATCATCGTATCTATCCAAAGGCAAGGTGTCAATCAAAAATGGATTATGTGATTATAACCCGAAAGGACCAAGAATTCTGGAATAGGAACAGCTGTCACAGATAATTTGGAAAGAGACACAAAATATTCACAAGAACGGGTGTGAAAACATTCAAGACAATGTCTAATACAGTTTATCGAAAAAGCAGCCCCAGCTAATCCAAGATTTTCTGACACACAAATACATCCCCATAATTATTGGTCTGTTTTATGCAAATAAACTGTGAGTAATGCAGGGGAAGAAAACGAGACAAATAGAGATGCTTTAAACTTCTTGATTAAGTTAACTATAAAGTCTAGATATTGTGGAACATGAAGGTTGCACATTCCTCAATAATTGTACTATTTTTATTTAAATAGCCAAGAGGTGGTCCAGTGTGTTGGAATGGGTGATGAGTGTACATTTAAATGTCAGCTTCATGCAGAGAAATGAAAGCGTCAAGAAGACACAGGACAATAAATACAAAGGAACAGCCAGTGATTGACATACCCGGGGTCCCAGAGTGACCGTGTAACGGGACAATCTTATCTGATAGTGTCAGTGGTGTATCTCTCTATAAACATTCTCATCATCTTATGACTAACATCACAAAGAATGGGTGTAAAAACCCTTATCAAGATGGTGACAGAATTTCGTTTTATTTGTCCCAAATAAAATTCAGTGGTAGTCTTGTTGTAATAGGTAGTCACATTCACATGTCATGGATTTAGCTGGGGAATGAGTCAGACTGTCCAAAGGGAGACAACTCCTAATTCTTCTATTATGCTATTTGGAGAGACCCCCTGCTCATATGTTCAATTCACTTTATGCAGTAAAAACACACCCTGTACTGTTTATGCAGTAAAAACACACCCTGTACTGTTTTAGTGAATCAGTAGTGTAACAAGCTGTCATAATGACAACTGTTATCATTTATATACCATTACTGAATTTTCAATATCAAAAAGTAGATTGTTTGAAATAGCCAACTCCTTAAAGTCATCAGAAAATGTTTTAATTCACAGTAAAGTCATACATTAGTCCAAATAACAAACACTATCATAGGTTGATTCGGCTCATGATGTCTTCATTGGGCGATTCATGATATGTAGCAGAATATTTTACACCAAGCCAATGCTGCAGCACACATGCAAAGGGAAGTAAGTTGTATGTCTACACTAACAGTTGTAAAGGGAAGTAAGTTGTACATCTACACTAACAGTTGTAAAGGGAAGTAAGTTATGTCTACATTGACAGTTGTAAAGGGAAGTAAGTTGTACATCTAAACTAACAGTTGTAAAGGGAAGTAAGTTATGTCTACATTGACAAGCTGACAATACATAAACTGTAAAGGTATCCACAGTCAGGAACATTAAAGCTACACCATAATACCACCATGTACTTTATCATAAAATAACTGCTTGCTACACCACACTATTTACATGTCCAATGGTTTTGCCTCTGATATCTCTACAAATTGTAATGATAGCCATTTCCTCATGAATGTGTTGCAGTTGTGAACAATGTGCGTATGAATCTTGATAAATATAGTTTGTTTATTCTGATGGCTGGGAGCTCCGACAGAAATGAAAGCTAATATGCTTCATGAAATATTCCGGTGTAAAGCTTTGCAGTTCATAATACCCTCACATATTTTCAAAAATTAAGTTTATTTCTGAAATAACAGGTTGTTCCACCACAATATCATGGATCACAATACCACATCATGGGTTGCTATACCACATCATGGGTTACTATACCACATCATTGACTGTTATACCACATCATGGGTTGCTATACCACATCATGGGTTGCTATACCACATCATGGGTTGCTATAACAAATCATTGACTGCTATACCACATCATGGGTTGCTATACCACATCATGGGTTGCTATACCACATCATTTACTGTTATACCACATCATGGGTTGCTATACCACATCATGGGTTGCTATAACAAATCATTGACTGCTATACCACATCATGGGTTGCTATACCACATCATGGGTTGCTATAACAAATCATTGACTGCTATACCACATCACTGACTGCTTTACCACAATATTAAGGGAAGTTGCACCACAATATATTGGGTCAGCAAATCACAATATCATCTGTAGCTACACCACGAAATCATTGGTCCTAACTCACAACACTCAAGAATGTATGATTTATCTGGCTCAATCACAGGAATCATATTCCAGGTTTTACCCACATAAGTGATACATTTACATCCATTGTCCTCTCTATCATGAGGTACTAAACTTGCAAATATTTTGTAGTTTCCGATGTTTTGTTTAATACTGTGACTTAATCCCCATGAGCAAGGCCACAGAATAAACGATCAATGTAGTACAACTTTTTATAACAGAAAGAGTAGTCCCTGAATTAAAGTACAATAAACTTGTATTTTTGGACCACACCAAGAGATGTGTTACTCATGAGAATCCTGGTACCCACAGCAGTATTCATTTGTTCATCATATTGTTGTTAAAGGAGTCATGTTTAGTTGAAAGATAATGCATAGTGTACCCGAGCCTTACAACCATCAGGTGCAGCTTTCATCATGGTAACACACAGCACACAGTTGTGTAGGTGGTAAGAAACGAGGAAGAGCTAAGTATAGTACACAGTACATGTACTTTATCAGAGTCTCACCTAAACAACTCCAGATATCAGATAACTAGATGTGTTAGAGAGACATGACTGTACCTACCTAAGGGCCATAACTCTGCCAAAAGTTATTCAACTGTAAGTATTTACCTGCATACTCTCATAATATCATATCACGGGTTTTTTTCTGTGGGTCTAAAATTTCGCGATTTGCTGGCTCAAACATATGCTAATAATTTTAGCGGACAGCAAATATTAAAGTCACAATTGGGTGCATATTTGGCAAGTCATATTTTGGAGGAAGCTATCTAATCGCTAAAATAAGCCAAATTTTTCACCCCGTGAAAAAAAAACCCCATTATACGGTACATCTATACCCCAAATTTTAATAATTCAAAATGTCCATGTATAACTGAGATAATGTGAGGAAACTGAATTGTTCAAAATTTTTCAAAGTCTCAAGTGGTTCATCTTTTCCAAAAAACCATTCAACCAAGACCAAATACGAGCTAGACCTGCATATTTTTAAGATGTAGCTATACTCCAAATTTCAATTCAAACTGTCTATGTACAATTGAGATAATGAGCGGAAACTGAATGCTTTAAAATTTTCCAACGGAGAAAACTCTACCAAAAATTATCTGACTGAAACCTAATAGTTACTTCACCTTCTCACAATATATCTCTATCCCAAATTTCAAATTTTGAGTAGAAACTAAACTAAAATAAATTAAATCCAAGGCGCATAACTCTGTCAAACATTTTTAGCCCAACCTTAACCTGTGTATTCTCGTGAGGGACTTGTACTTTTCATAACAAAACACAGTATAAAACTAACAGTATTCTTATTACACATGCTGTAATCTAGACTGGGAATAAACAATGCATTCTTGAACTTTATCTAATCATGTCTGATAGCACTGCTGGCTCCCCATCTCTAGCATCAGACTTTTTATAATAAAAGGTAGAAGATATAAAAATAATTGCTGTATACATCTCAATTTCACATCAAAGAAGTGTTAATAAGGGATGGATGCATATTTTGGTGATCATATTAATTTATTCAGTTTCTTCAGAAAAAATCAATTGATATCTACATCAGGATTTAGGAAAAATTTTCAAGACACTAGCCATACTGATAAGCTAATTTGACAGATTTCATTTACTATGAAAATTTTACTAGCCCATAAATAAAATGTAAACATATAACACAATGAAGGCGTATTTCATCAAGATGAATTTAAAACACATAAAGAGATGCTTTAAAAGCATTGCAATGATAAAATCCAAGCAATCTATTGATCCAAGATTTTTCACCAGCCAGACAGGTTAGTGCTGAGACATTTTCTACAAGTCTCAGGAGTCAGGCTAGTGAGTTTTGATAAAGACAGCTACAGTGTATAAGTATAAATTCATGATAATCATATTTCATGAGTCTTACTTAACTCCCTTGATATACATGCTCAGCACTTGTATATTTAAGACCCTTTCATGATCACTTGCTACTTTTAAAAATAATTTATATGTTCTGCTGCACATCCGATTGAAACCTAAACTGGCATATAAACAGTGAGATTTGAAGAAATAATGTTTTCACTATTCCTTTTAAGGTAACTCATTACACTAAAATTCAAATATTATTCAACCAAAAAACCAAATAAGTATTCTCATGATGTATCTATATACCAAATTTCAGTTGAATATGTGCATCTGTAGCAGAGATAATGAATGGAAACTGAGTAAGAACAGAGGGATGGGAAAGGGTGATAAATGTACTATATGCCCTAGGCCTTTCATAAAGGGGACATACCCTCAATTGAATTTTTGTGCATTAACATACATTAGTATTACCAGAAGTCTCAATCCCAAAGTGACCTTTACCCTTTAGTACAGTATAATCATAAATACAAACAGCATAAAACACATACTGTAGAAAATATAGGAAGATGAATAGCAATTGTTTATTAACTAGAGATTGTTTTTATGAAAAACAAATGTCTCCCCTGCTCCCCAAATTGGAAGTGCTCTAAATGAAACCTCCTCCCCTTAATGTACTGCATGGTATGAAGGAGAAAGCATGAGCAGGAACATAAACAATATGAACTCCAATAAGCCATATAGGAGGAGAAGCGTTCACAAACTACTTTACACCCTCCACCACTCAGATCCACTAAAATATTAAAGACAACAATTGAATCCTCTTGTCCCTGCAATATGCACATATGCAAATGGCATTGAAATATCATACAAAATTTCAAGTCTATCAGACGAGCCATATAGGAGGAGAAGCATTCACAAGCTATTTTAACATACTCCACCCCTCTTAGATCCACTATAACTTTTAGGAAAATAATTGGATCCTCCTGTCCCGATATTATGCACATCTACAAATGGCAATGAAGCATTGTACAAAGTTTCAAATTTATCTGAAAAGCCATATAGGAGAAGTGTTCGCAAGCTATTTTACATCCTCCACCCCTCTTAGATCCACTACAACTTTTAGGAAAATAATTGGATCCTCCTGTCCTGACAATATGCACATCTACAAATGGCAATGAAGCACTGTACAAAGTTTCAAGTCTATCCAATAAGCCATATAGGAGGAGAAATGTTCACAAGATTTTGAGATGGACGGATAGAAAGTACAAAAACAACATGTCTCCCCTGAAAGGGGGGGAGGAGACTTGATTGATCGATTGATTGATGTTTTCCACCACACTCAATTTTTCAGTTATCTGGTGGTGTCCAGTTTTTTATTGGTGGAAGAGAGAACCCAGATACAATGTACCTGGGAAGAGACCATCAACCTTCGAAAAGTAAACTGGGAAACTTTTTCACTTACCGGCGCGAGCAGGATTCGAACCCGAGCCGACCAGGTGAGAGGCTGTTTGATTCTGAGCGCGATGCTCTAACCACTCGGCCACGGTGGACCCAAGAGGGGGGACACATAAAAATCTTAACTAATTGTTAAAAACTAATAAAAGTAATAGTTAGGATTTGATGCCTGATTTTTATTTATAACCATGAGATGGTATGGGAGGTAATAAGGTACAGAAAGTAGGTATATTAAATTCCTGAAACTACTTCATTTATAAAAACATGGAGTATATTCATCATAATTATTTCACTCAGTGTTTTGTGCCAATACCTCAGAATTACTGTCAGACTCTACCAACACCAGACAACAACAAACTGATCTTTGATTTTTAATCTTGTAAAGCAAAATAAGACAGGGCTCAGTTTTCTTAGAACAAGGCATTTTTTATCATTACATTATATTTTGGTCTTAGTATTAGGGGATCTGGGAGATTTTTCACTCCTAGCAGACAATTCTATTTCAGATACGTGTAAACATGACCATCTGACATCAGCAATCTGCAAAGCTGTTAAGCTTAAATTCACGATTTCTATATTGAATTTTACTTAGTATTTAATCTTTGACAACTAAATGTAAAGCAATGCACATGATAGATATCATTTTAAAAATTCTGAATCAAACAGTAAAATTAAAAAGGAAGATGACTTTTGAATTATCGTCTATGGCAACAGATGTACATCATGGATAATGCAGTTGATTTGAATATATTCAATTGGCAATAATGAAAAATTGGGATTGGACTAACTAATTTACGATGTCCTTTCCCAAACGTGGGAATCGATCAAATATTCTTCATGGAACAATAGACTTGATTATTATAACACATAGAAAACCACCAAAGTTTAAACAACCACTTGTTCAATTCCTATTTAAAGCAAAACAACCACTCATACAATGACATTTCCCCAAACCATAACCACCCACAAAAGTGAAACAAAATTGGATACTGCCCTGTCCTTTCAAAAGGTTTGAGATGGTATACTCAGCAACACCTACTTTAGTAAATATTGATGTTATTTCCACACACTCAGTGTTCACAGCTTATCATTTTAACTCACAGGTCCACAGGAATGGTGACCAGGTAGAGTTACTGGTCCCGTCCCAGAATTGTCTGCCCTAATCACGACTCAAAATATGAAGTGAATAGCATCAAATTAGTGATGTAAGTGAAGTGTCAGTCAATCGTCTTATTACTATACAAGATAATTTGTAACATATCAACAAAGCATCAAATCAGCAATCAGCGATGTCAAAAGAAAGGGCATGTTTTTTTTGTGTTTTGTTTTTTATAAATGAAAATATGTACCAGATAATGCACACTTTTAGAAGAATCTGATATATACATATACTTTGACTTCATTATTCTTTATATCAATAATAAAAAAAAAAATCAAGTTTGTCCCCACCATGAAAGTCAAAATTTTGGTAGAGGCCTTCCTGCTTTACATCACTATGCATTTAATTTTTCTTACACATGTGTGGTTCTAGAGAAGAATATTTTTGAAATTGGTAAGTTTTTTTGCCCCACCCCTAAGGCCCCAGGAGTGTAGGTGTCCTGAAATTACAATATATGTCCCTCTTGTCCCAAGGATGCTTCATACCAAATTTGAAAAGTAGTTATGAAGAAGTTAAAAATGTACAATTGTTATCGCACGACCACCAATTGCAATAGGTCACCTGAGTTTAGGGACCTAATAAAGATTAAAAAAAAGATGGATCAAATTGATCTTTTAAAATATAAGTACAACAGTATTCTGAGGCACTGGAACTATTTTTCATGTTCAATTATAATTTGACCCCGATTTTTACTGGCCCAAAGGACAGACAACATTTATTGATTCCCCCCCCCCCCCCCTCCCCCCCCCGCATATTTGTTTTGGGCCAACGGAGAGATGTTGAGGTTGTACACTGCAGTGCACACACACTTACCATTTATCGTATTTGTCTCTGGGATTGTTGTCAAATTTCACTTTCCATTTCTTATCAGCATGATTGACTTTAATCACCCGGCCAGTATACCTGAAATCAAACAGGATTATAACACATGTGCAAATGCTCTTCTTCATAATATGTCTCCATATGAGTGAAAAATTCTCAAGAGGGACGTTAAACAATGTACAATCAATCAATCTTCTTCATAATAAACGTTAATAACTTTTGTACTTCATTCCTAATGAAACTCACCATTTTTTACTGACTTGAACTTCTACTTTGGTCCCAATTTCACCTGAAAACAAAGCAATTTAGACATGTATGTTTCGGTATTATATTTCAACAATAAGGTTTTAAAAAAAAAATACAAATTCTAAAATATTTTGTAATGTGCATCACTTACTATCACTGTCAGCATCTGTTGATGACAAACATCCAACATCATTGTTCTCCACTTTAGAATCATCTTCACAAGATGACTGCAGAGAAAAGCATTTCTAAATGTTATGACATTTAATGTTGCCAATGAAAGCAAAAATTTTGTACCTAAACTAATCTAAAAGTAAGGTCACTAGAGTGTGGAAACAACACACAGGTACAATTGTACAGATGCATTGTACATGCTTGGATAAGTCTTGTATTTTGTGACGGAGAACATTCCTTACATCAATCAAATATCATTTGTTTCAGGTCAAAACAAAATTTAGACTTTTTTTCCAAAACCTCATTTATAGAAATTGGAATGAAATATTTTGAACGAATAAATCTACAGTGGTTCAGGCCCCTCCTCCCTTCTAACAAATCTACAGTGGTTCAGGTCCCTCCTCCCTTCTAACAAATCTACAGTGGTTCAGGTCCCTCCTTCCTTCTAACAAATCTACAGTGGTTCAGGCCCCTCCTCCCTTCTAACAAATCTACAGTGGTTCAGGCCCCTCCTCCCTTCTACAGACAAATCTACAGTGGTTCAGGCCCCTCCTTCCTTCTAACAAATCTACAGTGGTTCAGGTCCCTCCTCCCTTCTACAGACAAATCTACAGTGGTTCAGGTCCCTCCTCCCTTCTAACAAATCTACAGTGGTTCAGGCCCCTCCTCCCTTCTAACAAATCTAGTGGTTCAGGCCCCTCCTCCCTTCTAACAAATCTACAGTGGTTCAGGCCCCTCCTCCCTTCTAACAAATCTAGTGGTTCAGGCCCCTCCTCCCTTCTAACAAATCTACAGTGGTTCAGGCCCCTCCTCCCTTCTAACAAATCTACAGTGGTTCAGGCCCCTCCTCCCTTCTAACAAATCTACAGTGGTTCAGGCCCCTCCTCCCTTCTAACAAATCTACAGTGGTTCAGGTCCCTCCTCCCTTCTAACAAATCTACAGTGGTTCAGGTCCCTCCTCCCTTCTAACAAATCTACAGTGGTTCAGGCCCCTCCTCCCTTCTAACAAATCTAGTGGTTCAGGCCCCTCCTCCCTTCTAACAAATCTAGTGGTTCAGGCCCCTCCTCCCTTCTAACAAATCTACAGTGGTTCAGGCCCCTCCTCCCTTCTAACAAATCTAGTGGTTCAGGCCCCTCCTCCCTTCTAACAAATCTACAGTGGTTCAGGTCCCTCCTCCCTTCCAAACTAATGGAAGAAATTTTAAGTTTTTTGAAATCAGTACAGACAGATACTTACTATATCTGCTATGGAGTTACTACAGACAGATACTTACTATATCTGCTATGGAGTTACTACAGACAGATACTTACTATATCTGCTGTGGAGTTACTACAGACAGATACTTACTATATCTGCTGTGGAGTTACTACAGACAGATACTTACTATATCTGCTGTGGAGTTACTACAGACAGATACTTACTATATCTGCTGTGGAGTTACTACAGACAGATACTTACTATATCTGCTGTGGAGTTACTACAGACAGATACTTACTATATCTGCTATGGAGTTACTAAATACAGACAGATACTTACTATATCTGCTGTGGAGTTACTACAGACAGATACTTACTATATCTGCTGTGGAGTTACTAAATACAGACAGATACTTACTATATCTGCTGTGGAGTTACTAAATACAGACAGATACTTACTATATCTGCTGTGGAGTTACTACAGACAGATACTTACTATATCTGCTGTGGAGTTACTAAATACAGACAGATACTTACTATATCTGCTGTGGAGTTACTAAATACAGACAGATACTTACTATATCTGCTGTGGAGTTACTAAATACAGACAGATACTTACTATATCTGCTGTGGAGTTACTACAGACAGATACTTACTATATCTGCTGTGGAGTTACTAAATACAGACAGATACTTACTATATCTGCTGTGGAGTTACTACAGACAGATACTTACTATATCTGCTGTGGAGTTACTACAGACAGATACTTACTATATCTGCTGTGGAGTTACTACAGACAGATACTTACTATATCTGCTGTGGAGTTACTAAATACAGACAGATACTTACTATATCTGCTGTGGAGTTACTAAATACAGACAGATACTTACTATATCTGCTGTGGAGTTACTAAATACAGACAGATACTTACTATATCTGCTGTGGAGTTACTAAATACAGACAGATACTTACTATATCTGCTGTGGAGTTACTACAGACAGATACTTACTATATCTGCTGTGGAGTTACTAAATACAGACAGATACTTACTATATCTGCTATGGAGTTACTAAATGCAGATCTTCCTCTTTTTACGGCTGGCGATTCACCGTCTGTGTCTTCTGCTTGTGTCTTCACAGATTTTCGTTTATTAGAGTTAAGACTATCACTTTGAGAGTCCACAGAAGATGTGGCTTTAGATCTTTTGGCAGGACTGGCAGGTTCCTCAGAATCACTAGAGACATGAGACTTCCTCTTCCCCAGTGAATTCACAATTTCTTCTATCTCGTCAGAATTCTGTGATGATGTAATAATAAACATAGTATTACACAAAAATGGAAAAATTCAGGTTTTCTGCAATTCCTTACACAAATTAATGACCCCTTGCTCTTATGATAGTAAGGGGACATACCTTATATACATTTAGTATTTTGTGTTAGTTTTTTGGTTGCCTGATCAGGCATTGTTCACTGGCATATGTGAAGACGATAATATCAATGAAATATGTGTAAATGATGTCTTATCACACCTCCCATAATTTCTAGTACTATATGTGGATATTTTGGACGATGAATACCACATCATCACAATTTTTCAAATGGATCTACACCATGCGTCCAAAAATAAAATCAGGAAATTTATTTGTTATTTCAAACCCATGACCTGTCTGGCACTGTATTTAAGGTGTTAGACTGCCAACCTGTAGATTCAAGTCCATCAGCATGATTTGACACTAAATTTGCATTTATTTACTTACAGGAGGCAAAATTTCAAATTTGTAACACCACATCTTTATTGCACATATCCTATTTGTTCTTAAAATGATCATTACCCCATTAAAATGTTTGGATAATTTTAAATGGATGTCAAGACAGACTAGTGAACATAACATTTGTGGAAGGCCAAGCTCAGATATATTGGCAAATTTCTTTGGATCAGTGGCTAATTCAAAGAATGTGTTAAAGAAGACTTGCTCACTTAATGTTTTTCTAAACATTACTATTTTGAAATACGTCACTCGACAAAACGTGAAAAGTTTATGACCCCATACAAACATTTTGTTTTAACTTGCACTTGTAAATGGACATGTTCTTGTTGCCCTATATAAGTACTGTGCAATTATGCTTCACATCACACTCAAGCATGAGTCTTTCAGTTGATGTGTAAAATTACTTCATACTTAATATGAAGTTGTGGCATAATCAATTAAACATTTTGAAAATCTGTTGTACCTGCAACATTGCAGCAAATGCTTTATGTGTACTCAAGCATATCAAAATTTGGATTAACTGGATCTGTGCATTATTTGATGCAATCATAATTTAGCACTCGTTCTGTGTTTGATAATAAATAGAGATTTTCACATATTAGTGCAACCACATAATAGCATTTTTGGCTCACCACCAAAGGCACTAAAATATAAATTCTAAAATGATTACACGAACAATAAAGCAGATACAACATGTCAGTGTCAACACGTACAGCATGGACAATGTTTTAACTAGGTCACCCCACAAAATATTATCAAAATGCTTTGTGATTTTAATTTCTAAGCTGAAAAATTCTGCAGAAATGGGACAACTGCAATAAATACATGTGATATGGATTCTGTTACCTGTGCAGACCTGATGTTGGTGAGCGTGACTCATCGACTCTGTTACATACCTGTGCAGGCCTGATGTTGGTGAGCGTGACTCATCGAATCTGTTACATACCTGTGCAGACCTGATGTTGGTGAGCGTGACTCATCGACTCTGTTACATACCTGTGCAGGCCTGATGTTGGTGAGCGTGACTCGTGGACTCTGTTACATACCTGTGCAGGCCTGATGTTGGTGAGCGTGACTCGTGGACTCTGTTACATACCTGTGCAGGTCTGATGTTGGTGAGCGTGACTCGTGGATTCTTCATGGATGACTGTGACACTGTTGGGGATCGGATGGCTTTTGATTTTGATGAATTGTTTACTGTGACTTTTGTTTTGGCAGCTGGTGGAGACATTGCTCTCTTTTTGGCAGCAACAGCTGCCTCCTGTAATATTCGAGAAAACAACTTGCATATACTTGCACATGAACCCTTTAAAACTAAATATGATTGATTTAAAACAAGTACAAGTAATACCATCAATCTATGACTTTTCTACTGTTAATCTGTAGTTTTTAAATTTCATTTTTACTGTATATATTCAAAAAGGGACACAAGCCTTATCAGTCACCTGAGTTTAGACTTGTCCTAGAGTCGGAACACTGAGGTTGTGAAATTCACAATTTTGGTACATCCCTTTCTGTTTCTTTCAAATAGGTATTTATTCGGAAGTAAAGAATGATATAGACATTTAATCACTATGACCATTTTGACATTAGTACCAAAACCCCTACCCCTGGGATCATGAAATGAACAATTTGGTAAAGGACTACCTGCTCCTTCTAAACGTCCATTTAGTTTCAATTTAGTATCAATGGCATTAAAGAAGATGTTATTGAAATGTTTCACACATAAACATAATATGCCAAATTTAGCCCTGCCCTGGAGTTAGAACCTCTACCCCAGGGATGATAAAATCTACAATCTTGCTAGAGGCATTCCTACTCTACATCTAGTTTTTCTAACAAATGTCCAGTAACTGTTGTAGATAAGAACATTTTTAAAATTGGTCAATTTTTGCTGTCCCTAAACCCCTGTTGGTGAAGTAGTCCTGTAATTTACAATTCATGCCCCCCCCCCCCCCCCCCCCCCTTGTCTCAAAGATGCTGCAAGACCAAATCTGAGAAGAATTAGATTGGATATTATTAAGAAGATAAAAATGTTCCTTTGTTAACACATGATGGGCTCAAACCAATAGCAATAGGTCATCTGAGTCACTAAGGTGGCCTAACAAGTTAATTTGTTAATTTTTTTTCTCTCGTGTAATCAATGTTGGATGATAGAAATTTTAAAACAAAGTTTGTACTACCCCCCCCCCTCCCCCCAACTTTGCTGAAAAATATTACCCTAGCTTTCCTTTCCCGTTCAGCCTTTTCTCTCTCTTTCCTAGCTCTCTCCAGCCTTTCAGTTTTCTCCCTCTCTTTCCTTGTTTTTTCTCTCTCTGCTTCTTCTCTCCTCCTCTTCTCCTCTCGTTTCCTCTTCTCTGCCTCCTTCTGCCTTCTCTCTTCTTCCTCCCTTTCTTTTCTCTCCTCTTCCTCTCGCTTTCTTCTCGCCATTTCTGCTGCTTGCCGGGATGAAGTCACTGTCTTTGTTTTCTGAAGTGAAACAAGCTTCATTTATAAACAAGATTGACCTTGGTCGAGGGTCCTTGACATATTGCATAAGCATTACAAAACTGTGGTCCAGATATGAAGTGGGATGGAGAGACAGAAGAAAAGAGACAGATGCCTGTATTGTGATCCAATATAAACCAACTTTGTATCAAAGGGCAATAACTATACATCCAAGCTAATTAGACATTAGATCCACTAACATACTTGCTACACAATCTATGGGAGTGGATCTAACATTTCATTCTAATTAGACTATTATGCATCTAGCTTGTCTGTGAAATATTCAGGAATTAAAACTAATCCAGGGGTCATAATTTTCAAAACTTTTGTAGAAGTTTCTCTACATATTTTGAAGTATGCACTCACTTTGTATGATAAAAGTTGAGGAGTATAAAAGAAAAATTTGGTATATAAGGCCACATCAAATCGATTCTCTGGTTCTCAGACAATTGTTTTTCAAAAAATGGGTAGGTAAGTAGGGGGTTTAGTTTTTCAGTTTATCTCCATGTCACAAATGGGTAGGGATTTTTTGTCCGTGTTTTTTCTTTTGTGTTGTGAAGAAAGTTAAGACTTTTACAAATTAAATATCTTACAAAAAGTTCAACCACTTCAGAAATTTTCACTGTTGAAAAAACCTTATTGCTGTCAGCCGTTTTGTTTCGACCTACGAAAACGTCGTACTTCAACTCGGCCTTGCTTTCATCAATTTGTTCCTTCATGGTTTCAATTTCTTTAAATTCACCGCCCAGAAGTTTCTTGCAAAGCGTATCAACTGTCAAGGACGAGTCTACCGGTATAATTGTCCATGGAACAATCTGTTTTGAGTTAAAAATAATCTCAATGCTGACAAGAACTGTTTCTGTTGCCATATTGTTTACATCAACTAAGCAGCACGTCTTATTCAGCAAGGCGCTTTACGATTTTGGCGTCAAAACATGAGTTTTATTTTGACGGATCAAATACGGGTGGCGGCAATTTTTTTCCGGGGCGGCAATAAACTCGTGTCAGTGGCCGATTTTTTTGGGGGGCAGCGGTGTCTGAGAACCAGAGAATCGATTTGATGTGGCCTAAGCCATCTAGAACCACCCTGTTCTATTGACAGAAGCCTAATTAGAACTATGAACCCAACTCATAAGCTCCACATATAAAAATAAACAAGATTCTTAAGACGTAACACAGTTTTATTATATAAACCAAATAGCCCTATCCTAGGGACTCCCTTCAACACAGGATTTTGTAATTTTGGTGGTTCAAGCTCATAATAACTATGAACCCATTTTCAAATTTACATGCTAAATGTTCTCAAGTAATGAAGATTTTCAAATATTTGAAAAATATATTTCAACTACATGTTCCATATAAGACCCAACCTGCATCCTGAACTCCTGACAAAGGGACCATGATGATGAATTTCACATTTTTGGTAAAGGCTTCCATGGAAGGTCAATAAAAACCTTCATTATATAACTAAGTATCCATTTTTAATTTGAGATAGATGTTAAAGGGTAAAGCAAAAGATTTTCAAAGGAGATCTTCTGTGTTGGTCACAACCCTGGGGCTCAGGGGGACAGAACCACAAAATTCACAAAATTTGTTCTCCTAGGTGAAAAATGGTAACTTAATCTGAGAGGATGAAAATGTTCAAAATTTATACCTGAGTATCAAAACACCATAAACAGTACTTACATTCATTTTTTCTAGTAGTTCTTGCTTTTTCTTAATTTCCTAAAAAAGAAAACAACATAGATAAAGATATTGATAACAAAGAACATGCACTGCTAAGGTACATGATCCGCCTGTCCGGAACCACATGTACTTAATGCATATGTATACTCCAAGATCCATCAGCATACGCCTGTCCGGAACCACATGTACATAATGCATATATATACTCCAAGATCCATCAGCAGACCCAAGTTTGATGGTGCTAGGCCTTACAGTGTGAAAGACATAATCCGGAGAGATTTCGATAAATTCCAAAATGAAGCCACTGACCCACTTTTGGTTTGTGACCCCTCCCCCTCTCCAATGCATCAAATGCCTTACAGTGTAAAACATATGATCCAAAAACGAGACCTATTTATGGGATGTGACACATCAACTGACCAAGTTTGATGGCCCTGGGCCGAGAGTCTGTAAGATGTGATCCAGACACAATCTGAGTATGTTTAGTCACATAATTCCAGACAGAGACACAGCAGCCTATTCTAAGGTCAAGACACACCTTTCCCACCATGATGCACCAGATTTACTAGTCCTATGCCTCACAGTGTGAAAGATATGACCTGGACACGAAAAACCCTAACAGACTGACAGACGAGTGGGGAAGCCCACACCATAATAAGGCCTGTAAAAGAAGGGCGTATAAAAATACATATATACAGTACTTAACAAAATCCTTAGTTATCTACAGTACATTACAAAATCCTTAGTTATCTACAGTACATTACAAAATCCTTAGTTATCTACAGTACATTACAAAATCCTTAGTTATCTATGAACTTGAATTTGATAATTCTTGGATGTTCTATCACAATCTACATTTATGATTACATTCATTTGTATCCAAACTATTTCAGTTTACATGTAACTACACCATACCTCTTCTATGTCTTTTGTTTTCTGTTCCTTGGATTTGACTTCTTTCTTTAGGATACCTTCTGTTATATTCATCTTTTGTTCTATTGCTGAGCATCTTCAGGGAAAAAAAAGGATTAAATATCTAAATCCAAATTACCTCCAATATATTGTGAACCAATGAATTTCTCAAACACTTCTCTTTGAAGTAAATTAAGATATTTTCTGTTCACTGCAGTAAAATATCGCCCACCTGGATAAAGTGTTATTATTGGTCAAACATGGCATTCAACTTTTTTGATCACTAGTCTCCTAAGAGTCAACCATGACACATTTTAAATTTTAATCACATGAAACTGCAAGCAATTATAAACTTATAATCTTGGAATTAGTGAAATTAACACGGCAATCCAGATGGGCAGGAAGGTCTATTTCTCTGGGTCCATATTTTTAGAAATACACGTACTTATTATGTTGAACATCTGAATTCATTGCACACACCCAGTCATCGGGGAAATCTTTGCCGATATTATTTGAGGAAAATGGTAACGTACGCCATCGAAGGCAATTATCTGAAACAGAAATTCCATTTGAAACTGGTGCCTATGAAATATTTACACCTGTGTGTAATAGTAATATCATCAAGTTTAACAACCTGCTAACAAAATTTACTGTGTAAATACAGTGTATTTATTAATTTTTGTTTTACTTGAGAATTTGATCCCAAAACTTTAAAGTACAAACAATCTTTGATGCCTATGAAATCTGGTAATATCTACATTTAAAATTGACAAAAACTGACAGTTCTATTTTCCTAACATTCATTCTTCTTCAGGAATATGACTTCCTAAATTTGGTGGAGTTTTGTATTTTTATTGAATAGAGATTATGGCTTACATGCATTGATCAAAAGTAGAAAATTTGCTAATGTCAACCTCTACTGTGATCAATGCATGAAGCCATACAGGTGAATAAAAATAGTGGAAGGAAATTTACATGTTTGTAATGTCATACATCATAAATTCATAATTCACTTCTGAAGGTATTATCAGTCTTATATAATAGTTTACTAAATTAACAACAAATTCATGCAAACAGTTTTCTTTATTTATGTACTTTAAAATTAGTCAGAACTGGGGCCATATCAGACTATGTGTGAACTTAGTTCTCTCCCAGTATTAGATAATAGAATCACTTATTTACATGATATCTTTATTAACCAATGAAAATACATGTACTGGAAACAAAAATATGTGAAACATTTCAAATTGACAACCATTGCAACAACCAGAAGAACAAGAGGCCCATGAGCCACATCACTCACCTGAGTTACCTTGGCCCAAATCTAAAGATTTTCCCTACATATTTGCAAGCATAACTTTGATCCCCATTGTGGCCTCACCCTTTGGGGGGGGGGGGGGGCATGATTTTTACAAATTTGAATCTGCACTATGTCAGGAAGCTTTTATGTATATGTAAACTTTTCTGGCTCAGTGGTTGTTAAGATTTTTAAAGATTTCCCCTATAGATTTGTATGTAAAACTTTGATCCCCTATTGTGGCCCCCACCCTACCCACAGGGGCCGTGATGTGAACAAATTTAAGTCTGCACTATTTCAGGAAGCTTTTATGTAAATGTAAACTTCTCTGGCCCAATGGTTCTTGAGAAGATTTCCCCCTATATATTCCCATGTAAATCTTTGATCCCCTTCTGTAGCCCTACCCTAACCCGGGGGCCATGGTTTTAACAAACTTGAATCTGCACTATGTCAGAAAGCTTTCATATGAATTTCAGTTCTTCTGGTCCAGTGGTTCTTTAGAAGATTTTTAAATGACCCCCACCCTATTTTTGCACTTTTGTGATGATCTCCCCTTTGAAGGAGGCATGGCCCTTCATTTGAACAAACTTGAAAACCCTTCATCCAAGGATGCTTTGTGCCAAGTTTGGTTGATATTGGCCAAGCGGTTCTGGAGAAGAAGATGAAAATGTGAAAAGTTTACGCCAACGACAGAAAACGGACTAAAAAGTCATTAAAGTCATTATCAACGGAAATTATTAGTTTTCCAGCACAAAAAGAAGCAGTAAATAAGTAACCTATGAAAGTTTTTCTGTCGTGATATGCAACTTGTACTAAGCACAACAGCACATTAAAATCTGAAAACCCAATTATTGCTAGAGCACAACTCTAACTAAGGTTCTGATGGTATTCAAGGGAAGAGTATGGTGACAATATTGCGTAACTTGGAAGCTTCCACCACTACAGTGACTGCTTAATGCTTGTATTTTTCTTACGAATGATTGCATGTTTGACAAATTCTGATTGGATACGGAGATTTCTCTCTGCATCAACTAAATCTAATTTACTGAAGACCAAGGGTGAAGATGAGAGTAATGAATTGAAGAGCATAAATGTGTCTTCCACAGATCAAACACAACCTCTGTGTAATGTATAAACATCTAATTTTTCTTTGTAACCAAGTTATGGTCAGTACATGTTGTATATTATTCCTCCCAGTGAATGAATGACAAACTCTCTATCATAAGCAATCTTTGTGTGAAGTTAAGAGAGTCTAATGAAATGAGAGAAATGAAAAATTTGGCAGAGAGTCTGGTTCTGTGTCCAGGAACAAACCCCTGCATGCAGAACAGGGGGACAAGGTCTCTGCAAAGAGCAGTTTTTCCGTGGATACACAGATGTATCAACCTCCATAGACAGATGGTGATACCAAGTCCATTTGGTATAAGTACTTATATCTGGATCCTCCCATGCACCTGAGAAGAAACCTGATATAAACTTACCACACTGTAATGTAACATTAATCTGCATGGATCTTTTCCTGATAAACTTCATGTCTTGTGATGGTGGATCTTTCCACTTTTGAGATATATACCCAAAGTTTTCCCTTGAAAGAAAAAAACAACCCAAATTTGCAAAACTACATGGCATTTTCAAAATTACAGCTCAAATTGCAAAATATTTTCTGAAAGTAAACTTATTGTAAACATTCTTGAAATTTTGAATTCTATTCACATTCAAATACTTACCAAAACTTTGTAACACCTTGTTGTGCTGTCAAAACAAACAATGAGTTTGAATCATCACATTTTCTTACGCACATCACAAAGCAAGACAAAGTGAGGAAGGTAAATCTTAACAGTTTACAAAGTTGAAGTAATTCTTAAAAAAGTTTACAAAGTTGAAGTAATTCTTAAAACAAGATGTGTTTGTGAAACACAAATGCCCCCGATAATGGCCTATTCCGAATATGGCCTATTCCGAATATGGCCAAGGTCACAAGGGCAAATATCTTGGTACCAGTAGAAAGATCTTGTCAAAAGAAATGCTCATGTACAATATGAAAGCTCTAATATTTACCATTTACAAGTTATGACCAATGTAAAAACAAATTTAAAGTAGGTCAAATGTCAAGGTCAAAACGTTCAATACCAATGGAAAGATCTTGTAACAAGGAATACTCATGTTAAATATCAAAGCTCTATCTCTTACTGTTCAAAAGTTATTAGCAAGGTTAAAGTTTTCAAAAAGGTCAAATTCCAAGGTCAAGGTCACAGGGTAAAAAATGTTGGTACCCACGGAAAGGTCGTCACAAGGAATACTCATGTGAAATATCAAAGCTCTATCTCTTATTGTTCAAAAGTTATTAGCAAGGTTAAAGTTTTCAAAAAGTAGGTCAAACTCCATGGTCAAGGTCACGGGGCATAAAAAAAATTTCAAGTCCAAAACATCTTTAAGATACAGGGACCTGTTTTACAAAACAACTTACAACAAAGTCGCAAATCTTCAATCATTTTACAGTTATTAGTTTAAATGAATAAATTAAAACGTGTCTGAGACTGAAATTTTCACCATTATTTTTTCTTTATTTTACTTTGGAGAGAATGATCTTGCAATAAACGAGAAAATTCCAGTATGTAAAGTTTGTTGTTAGTCGTAAATTCTTTTGTAAAACGCGTCCCAACATCCTAAATTCAACTACAGCTATAAAAACAGGACCAATACCACCAACAAGCCACATCCAAAACTGGGTATATTTGGAAAATGTCACATTGTTAGGGATCACTCTTATCTAATGTTCAGCCTGTGTAAAATATGGTGACTCTAGGTGAAAAGGAAAATTATGTATGGCCTGGAAACTATTTTCCTCAACGTCCAGTTCACTTGACGTCAAAATGAATAGGGATCCAATGCTTCATGCCAGCATACTTTCCATGAAGCAGTAATGCGCTTCATAAAGTACAGCGGCATGAGCATCACAGTTAAAATCAAATTCATTTCTTAAATATCTTAATATGGATCATTTCCATACTATCAGAAGTCTGCATTTGAAGTTTCATTACTCTTTGCAAAACCCCCCAAACTGTTTTCTTTTATCAGTGCCCTGATGACCTGACCTTTGACCCCAAAGTCACTAAAATGACCCTGGTGCCATGAAATCAAAATAAATGATAGGTTTAAAATCTTCTTTACGGTACAAAGAGGTGAACAAAGACTTTGTTTGCGGGTGGGAGGGTAGGGTATAATTGCAGTCACCCAACATTCTGATTAGATTAAGACTAACCCACGCCTATGTCCTTCCAGTACTGAACCATGTGCTCCCCCATGGCCTTTAGAAGGTGTCGGTATTCTTTGGCATCTGCAAAGTCCTGCTTATTGTGTGTGGGCTCCAGTACCAGGTATGGGATATCCACCACTCCTACCACCCCACTACAGAATCTGTCAATACAATGAAACAAGTCATTCTGACACTCTCACCGACAAAACAGGTACCTGCTCTGAAGAGAAAAGCAAAGTTACTGCCCAAATACACATATAAATGCCATATTAGCTTCAAGGCAAGTTCTAGCAATAATAACAATATCAAATAGAAAGGTCTAGCTTTATATATGAAGCCATGAATAAGGAATGAATATGAACAAATGCTATCAACCTTTAGAACTGACCAAAAGCAAGCCACAGAAATTAGCAAACATGCTTTTTACACAATGGCTCATTCTCACATACATGTATCAGTACACCAGCATAAGAGTAAAATCTCTCTCTCAAAACCTCTCAATCTCAACCTCTCTCTCTCTCAACCTGCAATGTGAGAATGTCCTCACAATGTCAAGGAGAGAATACACGCATTTCTTATAGTAAAGGCAAAAGAAAAATGTACCATCTTAGTTCCATGGACACCTGTAAAAATTCATCCAATACTCTTTCAAAATTGTGAAAAAAATTATTTTCAGAGAGAATATCAGTAAAGACATATCCCCACACCACTTGTCCCCCCTAATCTAATATCTTGTAGCTAAACCTTTTACATTCTGTGGGTCATGTTTAAGGGGACACAACTGTAAGGAAAGAATTTTTGTCTTCATCGTGCACCTCTGTCATCACTATGTAGGTCAAATGATAAAAATCTGTCCTTACTTTACATGATGTATCACACCCCCCCCCCCTTCTCTCTCACTACCCAGTACACCTGTACAATTTCAGGTACATTATTCTATCACATACTGAATGACTAAAGCCTTTATCAGCATATGAAACATGCACATGCTACATACCTGTGCAGAGGTGAAGCTTTTCCACTAAGAAGGCATAAACAAGGAAACCAAGTTGAGGGTTAATTCATCAAACACGGGGTACAATAAAATGTACAGGCCATGCTGTACTAGATACACACAGAGAACCTGAGATTAAATACCCATGCATATACAGCACATGTACAAGATGCTACAACCGATACATTGTACTAAATTGAAAATCAAGAGACTAACTGCAGGTTTTAAAAGTGTGCATATTCAATTCTGGATAATACATGCTTTGTAACATACATGTAAATGATTTACTGGAGAAAAAAAACTTGATGCATAATATGTTTTGGAGCTGTTTTACATGCTCATATATTCTTCCACTTGGAGTACATCAAGAGCCAAGATCTGGTAGCAGAATACTCTATAACTACGGGACTACAAGCCGTTCCCTCATCACTGCTACTTACACTCCCCCTTCCATCTGAGGTCCAACCTTCTCGTACATCTTAATGAGTCGACTGCAGTTGTATACAAACACCCCATCATGAGCTCGGTCTTCCAAGTTGATCCCAAAAATAAAGTTCAAAAGTTTTGGGTCCTTGAGAGCCCTACAAACATTGATAATAACATTTGATGAAAAACATTCTTTCCTAACTTGAAGCCCACATGCTTACAAATCATAATATCCTTATACACCTTATACATCAAGTAAGGAAAAGTGAACACAAAAGCATCTCTTTCGTATAGCTGCGATTATTTTTTCAACAGGACTGACAATCAAATTAACTGAATCTACATCCCCAACTTTTCAGAACATGGAATAAAAAAAAGGGTTATCTATTAAAAGACGCAAGTAATTTTGGTTCAAACAGACTTTCCATTAAGCAACATCAATAGTAAATCCCTAAAATAAAATCTGAAACTAAATCAGCTCAGATTTCTGTACTGAAATTGTAATTATGAAATTGATTACATCTCCCCATCCCAGCTCCTTGAACTATAGATATAATTTTTTGAAGTTGAAAACTTATTCCGGTGAGAAACAAATTTGGTAAAATTTGCTAGTGAACCTGCCTTACATTATATAACGTTCAATAATTTTACTCTGGCTCCAGCACTGTTAATCATGGATATGCCAAAGAGAAACCAATTCAGCATTACTGCTATACTGACCCTGACATTAAGCAATGATTTTGAAAATCAATAATAATCATGTCCTTACTCTGTATTTTACATACTCATACCTACAGTTTCAAGTTCGTCAATTATTTCTAAAATGAGATTTCAACTTGAAACAAATTTGGCAAAATTTGCCAAAGTGACAAGACATTGCCCTTAAAAATTAATACCAATCTTTCTTCCCTTGATACATATTCATTGTAGCTTAAACTTCATCTCTTATTTCAGAAAAGATATTGACAAAAACCAATTTGGCTTGTTTTGCAAAGGTGACCTTGACCTTAAACATGACCTTGAAAATTAATATAGATATTATTGCTATGTCACTCATACATATAAAGTTTTAGGTATAACTTATTCCATGTAAATGACATTGATCAGAAACTAAGGAGACAAACACAAACTTTCCCCAAAATAAGGGGTAAAAACTGAAAAAGCCATCCTTCGCTTAGGAGTATGGTCATAACAATAATGCTGACCTTTGGGTTCACAGAAGAGATATTCTCTCACTATGACTTGATCTTGCTAAAATTAAAGATATCTTTCTTTGACAATATTATCACCTTACATACTAAATACAAAATCTGTAGGTTGAAATACACAAGGTATACTCCTATAAATATGGTAACAAACAGACTAAAAGATATGGTAACAGACTAAAAGATGGATAAAAATGATTATTACAAGGCCCATGCATCTTTGAGACAAGGTTCAAACTACTCACATTGAGAATCAATCTGATTAAAATAATTTGATCCGCTCCGTTATTGTTATGTCGCTTCAAAACAGTAATTTTAATTAGATTGATTGAGAATCATCATCATTATTGTAACTTACTTTCTTTTTCACATTTTCTTTGTAACTTACTTTCTTTCTCATATATTTTATGTAACTTACTTTCTTTTTTACTTGCTTAGTCTTATTTCATTTGCAACTTACTTGTTTTTTCTTTCTGCTACCTGCTTTTTGAGAAGTGCATCTCTTTTCATTTCTGCTGCATGTTCCTGTGCCTTTCTTAACTCTGTCTGCAATTATAAAATATTCAGATAACAACTTCAGTTGGAAATCGTAAATCTGGGATTTATCATGGTTCTTCTTACTACTGATAAAGGGTACCCTTGTCTCTTTGAACAAAATGAATAATTCCCCTTTGACAGGTAAACGCCTCTCTTCAATTGTAGATAATTCTTTAAACAAGATTGTCTATGAATAATCATAAAAATCCATTTATACCACATTTATTGTTATCAAAGTATAAAACGTATAATCAGTGATCAGTTATTTATGTTTTTGCACTGAAATATTGTAATCTGAGAAAGGTTGGTTTGAAGGTCTGTGACTTTAATATTTGACCTCATGACCCCAAAATTTTTAGGCGCTTTCCTTTAATCCTCAACTACCTTTGTAAATTGATATTTGAAGACTTGTTTTGTGTGGTGTCAAAGACTTAACAATTTCCCGATTTTCTCAATATTTAGCAACTTCAAAGTAAATCTTTCAAGGACAGCCAATCTTAAAAGGGCAGCAAAATATCCATAGCCTACCCATATAAAATTAATTTTTCTGTTATGAAACTTGTAGCAAACTATACCTTCAATGACTATGTTTACAATTTTGATAAATTGGCTCCCTAGAACTAAGATGGCTGCCTTCACAGCTCAATGCTTCACTGTGGATGCTAAGTGAATCATTTCGCGGGGCCAGTATTTATGTACATTTTGATAAATGAAGATTTCTACTTTTGTCTTCTAAGGATTATAAAGCATAAACTGACCCAAACAAGGGTACATCACATAATATGCCCCAAAATTAAATTCATTCCTTAAATACACAATAAACATTGTATATGCATCAGAGGCTTTTAATGCAGCTGTCATCGTTATGATGTTATAGGCAGTATCAAAATCTATCAAGAAGTGTGAAAATGGCTATGTATTTCAGATTCATTTCTCAAGCGAGATCAGCTGTCATGTAAATATATATTTACTGATTTAGTAATTCATGACACTGAATGATATCTGCATAATCTAATTCATTTCAGAATATCATTACTCTTACACATTCTTTGAACTATCTTTACAATCTAACAAGTTCACATCTTATGTAAAATAAATTGCATAAATATGTGAAACACTGTTCTCTCTAGAGTGGTTCCACAGCCTTGGGATCCATTTCATTAAATGCAGAGTCCACTTATCTCATAAATTTTAGATTTTCTGAAGAAATGTTAGAAGGTAACATTAATTACTAGATGTCAGTTCATTGAAGTCATAGAAACAAAATATCAAAACATAAAATCCTTCAGGTACATTATAAATCAGTTAATAACCTTTGTTACAAAAACATTTGGTAACATGTGGCCAATGTGTGAAATCCAATATTAGGGCAAAACATCTGTTCAAAACATTTATCAACTATCAAAGTGAAGATTTCTTGCTAGAGTACTGCAACAACAAGTGTGTGGAATTTTTTCACCAATCTGTGTTTAAAACATGATAACAGTACAGAAATGTTTACGACATATATACTCAGACACTGATGCTACACTTGGTGATCTTTCTGGATACAACATAACGAAACTGCAACTTACCCTCTGTGCTTTGGTTACTGAATCACCATATTTGTTTTCAAGATGTCTATAAATAAAAGAAAGAAAATAATCAATGGCATTTATAAAACTGGGTTTAATAATGTTTTCTTAGGCTCTTTGCATATCTCACAAACCTATCGCCATAGCTTATCACCACAGTTAGATATACCTTCAATTGCTTTGAAAAATACTATAAATTTTGTATATATGACAATCATTTTTTTTCTGAAGTGCTGACCTTGGACTTTTCGATTGGATTCTTTGTTATTTCTTGAAAAGATTTTAAAGTGATGAGATAAGTTTATTCAAGTTATCATTTTGAATTTTTCAGTGTGTGCCATTGCAGAATAGAATGGGAAATACAGACCTGAGGAACACAGAACCATGCTTGCTGCTTTAGTAGTGCATTTTGAATGTTGATATTGAAATTAGCCAATCCGAGAATGCACAATGTTTGAATGTAATACATATTACCGTGAAATAAATTGAACACTATGTATCATTTCACTACTACTAACATGTTCCTTTAGGGTATGTTGTGTGAGTGTGATACTGGGTAGTCTTAAATATCAATTAAACAAGAGCTCTGCAAGGCTTATCCCCTCACAATGAGTGTCTGCAAGCCTTTTCTATGAATTCCTATAGTGACCTTGACCTTTGAATCCCAAAATCAAAAGGGTTCCTCCTCTCGATACCACAGCTACCTGTGAAGTATCAAATCAATCGAGCAAACAATGTGGCCTGTAGAGTAAGCTCAGTGTTACACACATACTCACACAGGAATTTACCTGTTACTATATCCCCTCTCACAATGAACTGCGAGAAGATAAAATAATAGAGAAAATGTTCTTCAATATCAGAAATCATTACACTTCTGATTCATTTAACTGTACTTGAAATTGCCGATTTCTAACACAACCAACAACTTGGGAAGGAGATGCCTCTAAATAAAGTGTCATAACCAACTTCGACCTTTCCTACCAACCAATCAAAGGATTTTCACAAAAAAATCGTCAAAAATTTCAAGTTTTACTCCCCTTTACTGTACCGTTAAAACAATATGGTTTTCAATGAAAAGTCATTGGCCTTACATTTCACACTTTGAACAGTTGGCATATAACACAGAGCTCTCTGTAATATACAACAGAATAACACAGAGCTCTCTATTCTATACAACAGAATCACAGAACTCTCTGTAATATACAACAGAATCACACAGAGCTCTCTGTTCTATACAACAGAATCACACAGAACTTTCTGTAATATACAACAGAATCACACACAGCTCTCTGTTCTATACAACAGAATCACACAGAACTCTCTGTAATATACAACAGAATCACACAGAGCTCTCTGTTCTATACAACAGAATCACACAGAGCTCTCTGTTCTATACAACAGAATCACACAGAACTCTCTATTCTATACAACAGAATCACACAGAGCTCTCTGTTCTATACAACAGAATCACACAGAACTCTCTGTAATATACAACAGAATCACACAGAGCTCTCTATTTTATACAACAGAATCACACAGAACTCTCTGTAATATACAACAGAATCACACAGAGCTCTCTATTCTATACAACAGAATCACACAGAACTCTCTGTAATATACAACAGAATCACACAGAGCTCTCTGTTCTATACAACAGAATCACACAGAACTCTCTGTAATATACAACAGAATCACACAGAACTCTCTGTAATATACAACAGAATCACACAGAGCTCTCTGTTCTATACAACAGAATCACACAGAACTTTCTGTAATATACAACAGAATCACACAGAGCTCTCTGTTCTATACAACAGAATCACACAGAGCTCTCTATTCTATACAACAGAATCACACAGAGCTCTCTGTTCTATACAACAGAATCACACAGAGCCCTCTGTTCTATACAACAGAATCACACAGAGCTCTCTGTTCTATACAACAGAATCACACAGAGCTCTCTGTAATATACAACAGAATCACACAGAGCTCTCTGTTCTATACAACAGAATCACACAGAGCTCTCTGTAATATACAACAGAATCACACAGAACTCTCTATTCTATACAACAGAATCACACAGAGCTCTCTGTTCTATACAACAGAATCACACAGAGCTCTCTGTAATATACAACAGAATCACACAGAACTCTCTATTCTATACAACAGAATCACACAGAGCTCTCTGTTCTATACAACAGAATCACACAGAGCTCTCTGTAATATACAACAGAATCACACAGAGCTCTCTATTCTATACAACAGAATCACACAGAGCCCTCTATTCTATACAACAGAATCACACAGAGCTCTCTTCTATAAAATACTGATCCAATGGTCCACACTCACTTGGCTTTGCTCTCTGCCTCTCTTGATTTGGACTCCGCTTGTTTGGCCTCTTCTTTTGCTTTTTGGAATTCACTCTCTGATCGAGCTTTGAATCGATTAGATGAATACTTAAAAAGTCTTGGTTTATATAAACAACACGCTAGTTTTTTCGTCCGGACTTTTTTGCCCTGTAGGTAAATTTTCATTCTAGGATCCACATATAGTATTGCTGTGTATGCTCGGAATGATTTCCTTTCTGGCATTAAACTGAAAGTACAAGCAAAATGCAATCATGTACAAAGACCATTAACCACACATATATTCAGTGCTCAAGCTCAAGGTCTTTATTGCCTTAAACCATAAAGCTTATAATTAACATATAAATACAAATATAACATTCATATGATGATTAGTTTTCAAAATACAAAGATATATTGCACTCGCGCACACAAGCTTGCACACGCACACACACACATATATATATATATAAGGTGGATATGGACAGGAGAGGGAGTGCAAATGTTCGTAGGATTGAAATTCCTAAAGCCTGACACCCAGGGGTTAAGAAATTGAAATTAAAGTAGGGATGGCTGCTAGTTTTACAGTATAAAACTATTTAATACCTCATATAAATTGTGACCGTAACCTTTTACCTTTACATCTCAAATTCAATAGAGGTCTTTCTTGTGACTATAGAGATTCATCATATTCAATTGAGTGTCATTGCCTAAGCTTCGAGAAAACTAAATATATCATCTGGAAACCAATTTTTTAATATATGAATTGCTGACCTCGAACTTTGACCTTTTGACCTCATAGGGAGTTAGTGTATGTAATTCCATTACAAAAACTTAAGGACTTTTAGCGATATAGTGCGACAGACAGAATGACGGACTGACAGACCCAATTTAATATCCCCCACTATTTCCTAAAAGCAGGGGACAAAGATGTGTTGGCCTGTAGTAAAGTCAAATGTGGAAAATCCATTGAAGTATAGCATTCATTGTGGTATTCAGATTGTATGTTACACACATTTAGTACAACGAAGAATCCTTTATATGTTTTAACAGCCATAAAATAAATACATTAATTTCTCTACTTAAAAGGGGCATAACTCCATCAAAATCAGCGAACAGGAACAACACTCTAAGTTGATCTGTAACTCATCAATATACACCTGCATACAAAAAATCAATTCAATATCTAAAATCTAATTTAAAAAAAAACCTAACCAGACCCACCACAAAAATATTTTAAAAAATGAAAACAGTACAATTCTCGCGATGTTTTCGGGACAAACATTCTAGTAGCGAGTGCAGCGAGCTAGCGTGAAGCCAAATAGTTGAATTTATCGATTTATTTCAAAATTTTCATGATATATTGAAATGCGTTTTGTGTTCAAAGACAGTGCTGTTTAAACATAGTTTTACAAACTTGAAAGGTTTGGGCATTTTTATCATACAATTAGTAACTTGAAAAGATTGAGAGTAAAAAAAAAAGGAAGTAGAGGCTGAGAACATACAGTTCAGAACAAGTCGTGCATCAAAGGTTAAGCAAGTCACAGTGAAGGCAGCAGAAATAAAATGTATATATAGCATAAAAATATTTAAATCACATTCATGTATACATGTTTTAATGATTTTTAATATAAAACCCTGGGAGAAAATTCATGTAATGAGTATTTTGCAAATAGATATTGTTTAAATTGAACCTGATCAAAGCATGAACATTACAAAATATGTACATATATGAAGCTGGGCTCGCTCAAACGGTAGCACCGTCAACATATAAGTCAATGACGCGGTAATGCCTGTGCGACATTGTATCACATTAGTTCTGAAGAAACGATGTCACATCAACAATCAAAGGCATCTATGGCGAGAATGTTGGAAAGATTGGGAGTCCAAGCGATGCTATTATCATGAAATGGGTATGGATATGTTTTTATACGAATCATTCGTATTCTAATGGAGGCCTCTATATCACCATCACACTGACTGATAATTCAAATAATATAAATTGTTGGTACAAAAACATTAATTATTTTAAGGAAAAAATGGGCATTTTGGTACCCAATTGTAAAAATCTCAAATTCTCATTCTTCAAAAAACAAATGAAGAATCGGGTACGGAAACAACTTTTACTTTACTGGTCAAAACGATGTGAAGAGGGTCAGAAATCAGGAAAACTCACAACATATTTTTCGTATAAAGAAAACTTTACTATGGAAAGTTATATATTTTTAGAATCCCTAGAATTAAGAAAAACTCTATGTAGATTTCGAATTAGTGCACATGACCTTCGAATTGAAAGAGGAAGATATGAATTTACAAAAACCAATTCTGGCCAGAAGATTTCTTTAGAAAGAAACAAAAGAATATGTGAATTATGTAACCTTAATTGTGTTGAAGATGAATTTCATTTCCTTACTGATTGTCCATTCTATGTTGAAGAGAGAAATATGTTTTTTAATGGTATATACAAGCTCAACAAAAATTTTATCTATCTAAAAAATAAGGACAAATTTACTTGGTTGATGATTAACGAAGACAAACCAGTAATTGTCAAATTGAGTGAATATTTAGTGCAAACTTTCAGAAAAAGAAGTGATGCTTTAAAACTGCAAAAATCATTATAGTTTATTATTCATATATTGGTATAATACTGATACTGTCCATTTACTTGTATATATACATGATTACCAATTCATATATGTATGTACTTGTTTCCCCAACATGCTGCATCCACATGCAGTCTATGTAACCTGTAGTTAATGTTGTAAACTTTCTTTCTTTTTTGAATTTCCTTCTTTATAAACTGTCTTACTGTTATGCCCTCTGGGCCCAAAATTGGAATAAACTTATCTTATCTATCTATAACGCATTGGTACCCTCGCATAAATCAACCAAGGTTTGCCTATTTATATTAGAAAACGGAATACCTATTGATTTCAAAATATTCCCAAAATTGATGCACTGTAAACTGTATTAATCTACAGAACAGAGTTCGCCGCAATCACGTCCCAAGAGACCCTACTTAACGCGCCTCTAATTTGAAGAGTGCCATAATGGAAATAAAAAATTATGCGCTACAAAGAACGACAACTCGAATAGTTCTATGTTACTTCCGATTTCGCAAGCACGTTTTCAATTTTCCCTCCGACGTTTTGTAACCAACACGACAAGAGCGACAATAAAAATATTCTGAAAACTCAACACCCACGTGGCACAAAATTAAAAAACCATAGAAACTACCCACTACCCATAATAAATATTTTTTTAACAGTCCAACCACGGACCAAATAAAATATGAAAAAATATGACCACCCACACAAAAAAATATCATTTGCCGCCCGACCTCCCCATTTGATCATGATTAGATTCTAGACTTGATGATTTTTATAATGTACTACTCAAAAACAAAAATAAACAAGTCTAGTAACTATGCAAATGTTGGGACTTGGCAAATCGATTTTGGTTTGGAGCTGAAAAACGGAAAAAGTATGGTACTTGAACCTTATTCAAATTTTTTAAACTCCTGGTTCATTGTAATAGCAAAAAGAGGAAGAAGAAAGAAAACAAACTCACACACCTACATGTATAGCTATGGGTAACAAATAACAAGTAATCATGCTTAAGTAATTCTCAGAATCTAAATTAGCATAATATCATGGCAAACTGCTTCGATAATTGAAATAAATCTTATATTGGAGCAATAACTTGAATTACAGTTATTTAATATTAAAATTCTCTTTAGAGTTTTAATTGATACAAATGTATTTTCATATGACAGCTGGGTGTCATTCTACTCTTAAGAAATAATTTGCCCAGTTCTAAAAGTGCACAAAGTTTTCATTACCCTTCGTCTGAGTCGAAGTCAGATTCTGGATTGGCCAGGAGAATGTCGGTGGGATCTGACAGGACATCCAATTCTGGATCTCCACTGTCCAACAGTTTCATATTATATACAATAACAACAGTCCCTGTGTTGCCCTCAATTTTATCAAACTGGGCAAAAAATTCATCCTCTGTCTTAAAGGGAGAATATTTCAGAATGATTTCCATTTCTAACTTGTGCTACAAAAAACAACAACAACCAATTTATACAAATATCAAGTAAATTTAACACAAAAGTTTACACACACATTATCAATTAATCATTATGAATTAATCAAAAAACAAAGCAAATGAATGAATGAATTCATATTCAATAGCACTGAAAAAGGAATGACCCATAAGTATTACTCTTTCACCACACTTTAATGTTCCAGGTAAAAATAAATAAAGTTCAAAGCTAGGGTACATGATATGCCCATCTGGAACCACATGTACATGATGCATATCTATGCTTGCATGCTTGAGGTCACAAGCTTGAACCCTGTCAATTGCAATTCCAAAATGAGGCCAGAGACCTATGTTTGGGTCACCCCCTTCCCCAAGATACATCAAGTTTCCTCACAGTGTGAATCATATGATCTGGACATGATTTGTATATGAATAACCATAAAATTCCAAATGAGGCCACTGACCTACTTATGTTTCATGACATTCTCCCATCCCCAAGATGTACCAACTAAAAAGAATTTGATGGTCCTAGGCTTCACAGTGCTCAAGATATTATTTGAACAAAATTTGATGATGTATAGCCATATATTAAAAAAGGAAACCAGTGACCTACTTTTGGTTTGTAACCCCCCCCCCCCCCCCCCCCCCCCCCCCATTGCATCAGCTGAATAGGTTTGATAGCCTTAGGTCTCAATGTGTGCAAGACATAATCTGGACACGATTTGTGTAAGCATAACCATAAAATTCCAAAATCAGGTCACAGTGACCCCCACCCACCCCCCATGCATCACGTTTGGTAGTCCTTGGACTCTCAGTGTGAAAGACATTATCTGGACACAATTTGTACATATACATAGCCATAAAATTACAGAAGTAGCCAATATTGACCTACTTTTAATTCATGTTTTGGGTTGCAACACACCTCCTGAAGATGCATCAACTGACCAAGTTTGACAGTTCTAGACCTCACAGTGTGAATGATGATCCAGGCAAGAAAAACCCACCACACAGACGGATGGACAGACAAATGGGAAAGTTCATGCTATAATACAACCCATCTTAAGACAAGTGTATTAGAAGTAAGTTACCTTTTCTTTTGCTCTAGCACCTGTTACCAGTGTGGTCCTTGTATTTGTTTCAAATGATGGAATTGGCACAATAACCTGTGATAGAAAAATGTGCAGTGGAATGAAGTTAACAAGACAATTTGCGAAAGATTGACTAAAATAATAAGATTTTGGAGAGCCATTATAAACTTGTTGCAAATATACCACTGGATTATGAACATTCTGAAAATTATGTTTTCTGTGAAAATGTACAATCACATTACACATGTCAATACATGTTCTAAAATCTCATTCTCACTTCATCAATGTGTTCCTCTTCATGAAATGATCTGGACAAGAAGAGACAAGTCATTGTTGCTCCCTTTTTGGTGAAAAGAATAAGGTCGTTACCAATCCTCATGGAACCTCTGAAATAAACAGAAGACAGATTTAACTAGGAAAATTTGAAGGGTTGAGGAAAGTTGCCATTTTTTTAATCAGCTGCTTAACTGGGTCAATACAACTGGCAAGTTTGTGAGTCTTAACAGGCGTAAGGTGATGTAAATGAAAAACATAATATTCTGCATTTCTGACAGGATAAAAGAATACCTAAACCGTTTTAAGTAATCAACAGTATTTTGTAGAGGCAACATTGTTTGACAGATGGTTGAGTTAGATCACCAGTATAGTAATTATACAGCCTTAAACTTGCTCATCAATATGGGGCAACTGATATTGTGATGGGCATCCAAATGTTGTTTGACTTTCGGACCATTACATTTGGCATAACCAGCTGTCCTAGCATCAGTAAGTATTTCACAACACTGCTCCATTACTGTGAGAGTAAAATTGATTACACTTACGATTTCAATCCATTTCCATACATGCCAATATGTGACTCTTCTAAAGACCTCTTTGTGGATCTTCCAAATGTGATGATATCTGCGGTCTCATCTGGAAACAGTCATTTCAAATTTAACTCGTGATACATATTACTGTAGATCTCTTTTATTTTGCGAGACCTTATTTTCACATATCTATTCATGAGACATAACCTTGGCAAATCCTAATTTATTGATTAACTCTTCAACATGCACGAGTTTATTCATGGAACTAGATTTTCATGAATGGCTAGTCTCACGAAATTACACATAAATAATGTTCTTTCAAATAAATTGTTCTTTACAGTACCTCTGAATTCCCCTATATTTTATCTACCACAATATTAAGGCACCAATTTTTTCCCCACACGGAATTCTTTAGCTTACTTGGGTCCATTCCTTCTCCATCATCCACAAAAAACAGCATATATCCCCCTCGCAAGCTTTCATCGGGTTCTGCAATTAACCATAATTTTCACTCAATATTTCTGCAGTTTTCTTTGATAATAGCAATATAAAGTTTGTATCAATTTTTTATATTAATCCATTCTTTTACAGTTCAACATGCCATTGTGTAGCCCTCTACCATATTTTGGAAAACTGAATAATGAATTGATTTGTTCCTCAAAAAGTGAAAAAAAATCAATGCACAAAAGGTGCATCATTATTGTAATCTTCAGCAGGGTCTTGTTAGTGTACTTCATAATACAAACATTTAAAATAAAATTCAAGAAAAAAACTCAATAAACATTCTATGTGTTTTGCCATGAAGATACGATTTCATTTCTGAAAATACATACGAGAATGAACTGCAACACTTCATGACAGCATACTTTTCATGTAGTGCATTAGCATTGCAATTCACACCCTCTCGTATTTTCAAAATTGAAGTTTCTTTCTTGCATTTACATTCTACTTTTGTTTCTGTTGGAATTCCCAGCCGTTAAAATAAGAGTACTATATTCATCAAGATTCACATTTCTTACAACTGCAATACATTCATGAGGAAATGGCTATCAATACAACTGGCAGTGATATCAAAGGCAAAAAACACGGGAAATGTAAATACATGTATAAATATATTTCATACATCTATCCAATAGCAAGTGTTTCATAAAACATTTAATACACATTCAAGGAGTTAGAAATAAACTTAGCACCGAAACTAAAATGTGCCAACCTGAAAATATGTCCATTCTTGTCGCATTAGCATCTCTGAAAATATAAAAAAATATTTCTAAATGATTATCAGTTCATTTCTGGAAGGAGTGCAGTATAGCACAATCCTGATATTCAGTGAAATCTTGTTGTTACATATATAGCATAATACCAGGGTCATTCAATGTAATAAAAGTTCACAAAGGAATCCAATAAAAACTTCATTTAGAAATCATATATTCTTTGTAGTAGGGAAATACTGGGCAGGAATGAATATTTCCGTTTTCTTGTTTTATAGATGTTTGATTTGGTTTATTTAAGGCAGTTACCAGAGAAATCCATAAAAACATCATATTTAGAAATTGTATATTCTCTGGAATAAAGAGAGTGATAATTTTTTTATTCTTATTCTTTGTTTGAAAGACTTTTAATACTTGAATCTATTTATAGTTTATCTTAATTAAATGTTCATATTTTTTCATATACAAAAATTCCTTGTTTTGCAGGTAATTCATTTCAATGTTCACACTGGTAAAATTGTCAAAATGTCCAACATTAAAGAATCAGATTTCAAAATCTTGGTAATGGCAGGTGTAAAGCATTAATGAACAATATCATGTTTGGAAGATGGTGCGCATACAAGTGTTACCTGAATAGAAATATGTTTACAACACTTAGTTCAAATTTGATCCTTGAGTTTGTGAACTTGAATTTTAATGTAAAACATAAACTCACCTTGCATTATCCACCAATTCCGCAACTGCACCAAACAGAAATTCATGAGTTGTTCTGAAGAAAGACAATTACACACAATCAGATCAATTCTCATAAACTGAGTAATCAAGTCTGATGGAACTATGTTAATGAAAGATAACTTAGGCAAATCATGCTTGTAAGGGGTTAGGTCTCCATCAGATATTTACTAAAATTGTGCTTTTCTATTTTCAATTGGTGCAATTTATCACTCCCAAATCCCCTGTGGAACTAACTATCCATCAAGAAAAAATGTCTGGATCAGTGCATGCAGGTTTTATTCTGGTAAAAAAAAAAAACATGCTTGGTTAAAACAAAACCAGATTCATATTTAAATTCCAGATTCACAACTCGCAATACCCAGTACATACATATCAACCAATTGAGATTGGTTTGTTTTCTTAAAAATGTGAATTGCAATGTTGGTCTAAATCAATTTTATTTATGATAAAATTTAATTAAAAATGCCCCTCACTATGTCACGCATTCATGTTAAAACATTTCTAACCATGCACATTAAACCAAAGCAAAACCACATCTGATAGTCAATTTGTGGATTCTAGATTCAGCAGAAAATAATTAAATATCCTGAATTTGCAAATTGAATTTGGTTTCGTCATCAAACAAGTATGATCAATAATAATAATATCAATATCATTTTAGATAATATTATTGCAGAACAGTTAAGACAGAATTAAGTTTATATATTGAGAATAATACACACCAAATAATGCTAGATCTATATTTAAACATGTTGGCATACAACCACATAAGACACAAAAAGCATAATTTTACAAAAAGTTGTAATTATATCGCTAACGTGCTGCATTGAAATATTGAGCTACAGGTATATATGCAACCTTTTATCACAGACTATACTTGTACAATTTGTATTCTACTTCTGGAGCTTGTAAATATTATAAATCAATAATTATATCTCAATGTTTGAATATGGTAATATAATGTGCTATGTTATACGATATAATGCAACTTACGAGTTTGTGTGTAAGTATTCAAAACTTAATTGTGCACGACTCAGTGCACTATAATTATTGCTGGCCATTTCGTACTCTGTTGTTGTAGCTGTCTCAGATAATGCGCTAAAATTGACTACAGAAAATGCAGCGAGTCCTTGCTTATGTCACTGTATTCTGGGAAAGACATTCTCCTGCAACTTCGAATTTAGGTATCTGCATTCATAACTCAGAAAATAACCGATGAAATATGCATACAGTTCGTAACATATACACTGTATATCGTTTGCTACATTTTACAATTCCATACACAGCCTCATGTAACCGAATCACACCATTTCCTGTTTATATAAAGAATACATCCACGTTTCAATAAGTTAATTTTTTTTCATGAAATTAACCTTGATTTGAAAAAATTGCTACAATATTGAAACTGAAAGATAAAATCAAAGAACGTTAAGCAAAAATCATGTTGCATTACATTTTCTTTTATTACGCGCACGTACATTTAAATTAGGAACTACTTTTATATAATTTCAAGTCCAGATATAGTATTGTAATAAAAAAAACGAAGAATGTCAATATGTATAATATTGTAAAATATTGTACAATAAAGCCACACATATAATTTGATCTATCGATATATCATTTGATTTTCTCGAATTTTTTGGGAAAATTAAACTATGCAGAATATCTTTTATTCGTTTTTTTTCCGTTTTGTTTTAGGTTTGAAATAATATGGAAGACGAGTCCGATTCAGACAGTTCAATAGATGAAATCGAAAATCAACGACTGAAAGAGGCAACGTTATATGTAGAAACATTCGTAAAAGACACAAAGAGTTAGTAGTTCTAACCAAAGTAATAATGATTCATTGTTTTACATTCATTAAGCATGCTATGTAGCTCGAATTTCCTTGAATATTGCAGCATTAAAGATATTGAAGTCGAATAGCACGACTAGATGCACGACAATGAATGACAACAATTTTGAAGAAGTTTCACTAAATTTTATTGTATTTTTAAATGACGTCATGGTGAAAAGTTTTTATCTAAACCTGGTATTTTCAGAGATGACATGCCCATGTACGGATGTAGTCCGAAAATCTTACGTTTTCCTGGCTTTTTTATGATTTTGATATCAAAATCGGCAAGTGCCAAGAAAATATCAGAACCGGCGCCTTTACGTAAACTGGAAATTTGACGCCTCCAGTTGGAGGCTGCATTGTCGGGCCGATTTTAAATACTTTGGAGTCGAATTCAATGTAAAATCATAATTAAATAATAAAACGATGCTTCTTGTACTTACTAATATCAATCAAAAGAAAATGATCACCTCAGAATTCGATAACAGAAGCACACAATACGCAAGTTCCGAGTTACCCAAAATTTATTTCTCTTTGTAGAACTCTTTCGCATTTTATGACGTAAGGTGGGTACACAATGTATACATAACGATTACGTACGATTAATGTAATAAAAGCGTAACTTTTGTTTATATCAATCACTGGTATGCATATTCTGGCCATATCAAGCATAATTTGTTTGAATAAGATCATCAAATTGGCTATTGAATCATTATTCGTGTCCTCTTCTACATGGGTGACGCTTTTATGAAAGAAAGATGGCAATTAACAATATTTGTTTGAGCCATTTTGTTATCCTGCGACCAGTCTCATAAACTCACTAAAGTTGCCTTTTCCCTGAGATGGGATGGTCTCAGAAACTCTGGATATCATTTTTAAGAAACAACACAATGATAGTAATTAGCAAATGTACCCACTGTCATCATATTTTACGTCATAATTTACGGAAGAGTTCGACAAAGGGAAATAATTCTTGGGGAACTCGGAACTTCCGTATTGCAGTCAATTGACTTTTCGTTGTCATTTGAGCATGACTTAAAACAAAGCTCGACAGTTTGTTAAATTGTTTTCATGAGGCTATTTATGTGATGAAAGAAACCATAAAATCGATATTAATAAGTACAAGAAGCATCGTTTTATTGATTAATTATGAGTTTAAGATTGAATTTGGCTCGCAAGTATTTAAAATCGGAAAGCGAATTTCCAGTTTACGTAATGGCGCCGGTTCTGAAGTTTTCCTGGCACGGTAAATATCAAAATCATAAAAAAGCCAGAAAAACGTCAGATATTTCGGACTAGTACGGATGCTGCTGGACTTGAGATTTGTATTTCTTATTATTAAACACCCATTCACTAATTCTTGATAAGGATAACAAAATTGTAACATGTTGAGTTAAAATAAAGCTTTGACAAGCCTTTTGAGATTCCGTAAACTATACCTTTCACATGGTTGGTAATTGCAATCAACAAAATCTTGGTTCTTTCCCTTCCATTCTGAACTTGTCTTAATTTCCCACCTACTGCATGATCCGAGGCGTTCATGCCAAGAATGAAGTGACCTTGACTGTTTGGTATTGCTAATTGAACAAACGAAGGTTGCAGGGGTGTTGCACATACCAAAGCCCATCCCGGTAAATTCAAATAATCCATACTTAGTAATAAATATTGTCTTTTTCTTGTCTTCTGGTCAGATTTTAACATGCCCAAAACAAGCAGTTCTTTGTTTAGGTGTCCATACACTCCTCTATTAGTGGCAGAGGGTACATGTCTTTAATGGTGACTTTATTCAAGGCCTGTAGTCCACGCACCAGCGGACATTCCCATCTTTCTACCTTACAAGAACTGGCGCTAACACTCAATTTAAGGAAGATGGATGGATGACTCCGGCCCTCAACATCTTGTTCAGATGACCTTCTTCCTTCCTCTGGAACAAAGCAGGAATGCAGAGCATATCGACACTCAAGTCGCACTCAATTACCTGTGCACTGTGCTGAGAAATTGGCACTCTGCAGGATGACACTGCATTGAATACTGGCACCCAGTACTCAGTTTAGAAGTTGTCTATATGCCTCTGACCTTGAGTGTTCCTGCTTCACAAGAAACTTCAGCACCATGTGCACCCAGGAAGTCTATCCCTAACAACATGTCATCTTATAGAGGACCAACATATACTCAGTGTACTAAACCATTATCCCCGATTGGCAAATTAAGGATCCCCAAATACTGAGCAGTCATACCTGCCCCATCACCAGTTAATCAGACATTGGTATCTCTAATTATCTCGGGCCGAGGCATCAGTGTCTTGTAAACTTCTCCCGAGATAATAGTAATGTCAGCGGCTGTATCAATAACAATAACCTGCTGACCTCCTATCTGATTAGGGACATGCCATGCACCGGAGCTAAATCCTTGGCTCCCCGACCTTACAGAGGGAATAACATATGTGACCTTGACAATTAGAATGTTAGAAAAGGTTACTATATTAGCAGAATCCAACAAACTCAATCTCTTCACCAGATTTTTTTAGACAATAGCACAGAGACTCCGGGCTGGTTTTACGTGGGCAATTTTCGCTGTACATGTACCAGTTCCTTGCAGTCTTGGCACACTACTGACCCTGAACCTCTTGAACGCCCTGGACTTACTGATATCTCACGGGTCTATGGTTCCTACTGCTCTCCTTGAAGTCACAAGAATAATTAATCCTCTCCTTGGACTTATCTCTCCGCTCAGAATCTGGGGACTTACTCCGATAAGCAGGGGGTGAGCGAAAATCTCTCCATCCTGAGTCCAGCTTGACGACTCAACAGATAAGTTTTAACTCATTTTTTCACCTCTGCTAAAGTACAGGGGGGAGGGGGGGGGGATTGTTCATTAACTGATTTCCCGCCTCACTGTCACTGCAGCCAAGAGCAAACCTCACAATAAGCTGTTCTTGGAATATTTCAGGCGAAGTTCTGCCACCAAATGCCTTCTGTGCAGTGTCCATGACTCTGTCCCCCCTCTGTTCAATTGTCTCGTCTGTGCTCTGGTTTATAGAGCTGAATTCCAGCTGTGAGGCTGCCCTTAGAGAAGTTTTCCCAAACCTCTCCTCCATCTGGAAAACAACCTTTCGGAACTTTGTAATGGAATTGAATTTCATAAAATGGCAAATATGTGATATTTTTATGGTGTGACCATTTAGATGAGCAAAGGCCCTTATCATCTTGCAACATGACTTCAGACATTTAATCCACCTATTCATTTAATGGTTGGAAATATAATTAATGCAGTTAATGTAAACAGTGTATTTTTACGTCATATTTAGCTATGCTGTTTTTTTCTTGGCAATTGAAAAGATTGGTGCAATCTGATTAAAACCAGATCTTTAATCCACTCCTCTATTAGCCATGTTGCGTCTACACGACATGGCTAATAGAGGAGCAGATTGAAGATCTGGTTTTAATCAGATTGAAGATTGGTGTATCATGACATCATATATTTCGAAGTGCTGTATAAAGTATAGCAGAGTTTAAGGTAAGCTTTGCGACATTTTGACATGTAGCGAACAAAGTCATGTTGCATATCAGTATGTTCAGTAGGAATTTATCTTTTAAAAATTTACTTTTTTAAAAAAATCGCCTGTGTCGTTTTTTTGACCAGATGGGCTTATTTTTGTGATGTTTTACATTTTCGGGATCTTAGTACAAAAGGGAATACTAGTGGTATAAAAACTACACAAGGCAAACTTATGGGATAAAAAGCTGGTAGAATTTTTAAAAAGAGTATTATCTATAAGATTACACTAATTGGTAGAAAAATATCATTTTAAAACACCAAAAAATAGCACTTTTTATATCTTGAATAAAATTTAAATTGGTTGCCAGGGCAACAAAAAATGCATATTGAGCAGCTTTATAAGGTCTATGATAAACATGGATAAATAAGGATAGTGTTCATGTATATTCCAGAATGAAAAAATCAGAAGTATATCAGTGACTCTGGGGTTGAATGCTATATCGGGGTCCATTTACAACTTCACAATCTTTTTATTGCAAATTTCCTTCACACTGCAGCTTTAAGGAGGAATAAGATAGCAATCAAAACTACCAGGAATAGAGAATATAGGATATGTGTAATAAAATGGTGGTGTCTACAAAATAGTTTCAATACAAGGACATATATATATACACTAAATAATTTGAAACAATATTGGTATTAGGAGAAGCAGATATTTTCTATATGATACTGCTCGTGCATATATTAGATAGTATATTAAATGATTCATGGATTTCAAGAATAATACTGGACGAAATGCACATGCCAGAATCATTTACTCAAAATAAGGAACAAAAAATTTCATGCATAGGATCTGCAGTGCAGTTCATCACATGCCCTTGTGTTACATTAGTTTGTGTATGTTCATTATTCAAAGCTTGTGTGAGGTCATTGTTATGTAGTCGTCTACTTAAGTCATTTAAGCATTTGTGTTAATACTGTTTAGCTTCATAAGAGTTGGGTGTGAATTTATGATTTCATAGTCAAGACTATTGGTTCTGTCTATTCTAGATGTTGAATTAAAGTTACATTTGAAATTGATACCCACAAAGTATTGTAAATAAGCTGCTACAGTTTTAATATGATGTGGAACATTGAGATTGATTTACTTTACCGAAAGTGGGTTTTTTTTTGATCAAGGAAATGAAGCTGAGAAGCAGGGGAATAGGAAGCCACCATCCCTGAGGTAATTTCTAATGAGCCATATTGGGATTTTGAATTTATTATCAATCAGAGAAATTATTAAGTGGGATGATGTACCTATCTATGTTTTATGCCCTCCCATGATGGGGCATATAGATTGCTCTCTTCATTCTGTTTTGTCAAATTTTCCTTTTGTCATATTTGTTTTTAGACTTTTTTCACCGTGTCTTTAAACATTGAGCACAGGCACTTGTTTCTGTAAATAACTTACGACCTCTGTATACTAATGATAATATATTAGTATACAGAGGTCGTAAGTTATTTACAGAAACAAGTACCTGTGACATTGAGCTATGTGCCTTTTCAAGAAGAAAAAAAATCTAAAAATACTGCATCACCTTTATTTCTCATCTCATTTCTTGTATTATAAGTATATCTATGTCTTCTAAGACTTGCATACTTAATTATAAATGACCTTTTGATGTGTAGGTGATTGACAGGCAGAGCGTGAATATCTATTATCAATTAGCCAATGAAAATCTTGCATATGTATGATGAAATTATGACCTATATTGGATTTGTCAGCTGTACTGGTGCTCTAAGTCACGTATCCTGCATTCCAGGGCCTCCTCACCAGTGTCTGAAAGTAATCCATTAAATACAACACCAGAATTTCGTGAATTTGTAGCCAAGAAATTGTCTGAACTTTTAGATAAGTAAGTACTTCGTGATTTTTTCTTCTTCTAAGTAATAAATTGGCTTGATAATCTGATATATTCTCTGTTCCTCAGGAAATTCATACAAAAATTACATTTAGTACAGTTACAATTGACCAGAATCAGAGGAGATATTGTACAATTATTGATATTTTTTAGGTCAATACGATATTATATCTAGCTGAGAAGCATAATATTCAGTCAATATTGTATAGTGTACTTGCCAAGACAATGTCAGTATTTGTTAGCTCTTCTGAGCCGAAGGCTCAAAGAGCTAATGCTATGGCCATTTGTGCGGTGTGCGTAAACTTTTTAGAAAAAGGGCTATAACTCAAGAACCCCTTGGCCAATTTTTTTCAAATTTGTTACAGGGTATCATTGGCCCAAGGGCTTTCATACGTACTAAATAGAGGGATGTGACCCTTTAACAAGGGGAGATAATCAGGAAAATACAAACAAAAGTAGTGGTTGCTATAAAATCTTCTTCTCAAGAACCACTGGGCAAATTATCACCAAACTTACACATAAGGATGAGGATATGTTGTAGATTAAAAATTGTTCAAGGCATTACCCTGGGGGCAAAGGCGTGGTCTCAAGGTCACTTCAAAGTTGACCTAAATTTATATTTCCTTAAATCTTTGATATTTTAGTCATTATAAGGACTAGGATCATCAAATTTTGACAGTTGATGCATCTTAGGACCTTGTGTCAAGTTGTCTCAAAAGTAGGTCACGGTGACCTACTTTTTGAATTTTGCAGGTATTTATTTTAAAATTAATTTTGATGCATATCTTGGACACTTTGAAGCCTATGATCATCAAAACTTGTCAGTTGGTGGATCATGGGACCTTGAAATGCGTCAACTGAAAAATAGGTCACCGTGACCTACTTTCTGAATTTTATGGCTTATCATTTATAGATATATTTTAAGTTGTTATTTCAAATACCGAGAGGTTTAGAATCATCAAATCTTGTAAGTTGATGCATCTTGAGGCCTTGAAACATATTTATAAAAAAGTAGGTCACAGTGACCTACTTTTTGAATTTTGCAGATATTCAAATTTCACATTTTCAATTTTAGATGCATATTTTGGGCACTGTAAAACCTAGGATCATCAAACTTTGTCAGTTGATGCGTCTTCAGTCTTCGGTTTGTGTCGACCAAAAAGTAGGTCACCGTGACCTACTTTTGGTATTTGACAGCTAAATTACTATATTTCAGACACTATTTGACCTACAATCATCAAACTTTGTCAGTTGATGCATCTTGAGTCTTCGGAGTGTATCGACCAAAAAGTAGGTCACTGTGACCTACTTTTGGCATTTGACGGCTATATTTATATATTTCAGATACTATTTGACCTACAGTCATCAAACTTTGTCAGTTGTTGGGTCTTGCATGTTCGAAGGGTTTCGACCAAAAAGTAGGTCAACTTGACCTACTTTTGGAATTGGACGGCTATATTTATATATTTCAGATACTATTTGACCTACAGTCATCAAACTTTGTCAGTTGTTGGGTCTTGCATGTCTGAAGGGTGTTAACGAAAAAGTAGGTCACCTTGACCTACTTTTGGAATTGGACGGCTATATTTATATATTTCAGATACTATTTGACCTACAGTCATCAAACTTTGTCAGTTGATGGGTCTTGCATGTTCGGAGTTCGCTGACCAAAAAGTAGGTCACCATGACCTACGATTGGAATTTGACAGCTATATTTCAATATTCAGATACTAATTGGCTTAAAATCATCAAACTTTGTCAGTTGATATTTCTTGGGTTCTCAAAATGTGTAAACCAAAAAGTAGGTCACATTGACCTACTTTTTTTGAATTCTTAGGATTTAACTAAAGATTTAGAATACTAAGAGGCTAAGAATAGAAATGGTGGGGTTGTACAATTTATCAGAAGAGCGATTCTAGGCCCTTGGGCCTCTTGTTTTATTACATGATTAACTGATTTAAAACATCAAAACCAGTTAGTAGAGCTTATGAAACAATACCTAGATGGCCATCTTTGTTTACAACTGGAGTACAAGACCTAGCTAGTAGAAAGTAATTAGAGACACAGGTTTTCATTGGACAACCAAGAAATAACACTGTATGTGTGCTTACTATAGCGAGATTCATATTTTAGTTCCTTTGTCTGAGAAGCAAGACTGCTAATTTATGGTAGCCCTAAAATATGAAAATTTCTAAATACATGTACTTATTATCACACACAGAACAAGTGCTAAATCATGATTACGCCCAATAGTGTAGATTCCTTATGGTACATGAGTACTTTTAAAACATAAAAAAAATGGCACGTAGATGTCAAATCACAAGAAAATGCAAATGAACTGTTAATCAAGAATTTTTACATATATTTCAGCAATATGTAATATTAAAGCAAGTAATTTTATTTCGCAAGTGATGCTTATTGCTAAATCATGTGATAATTATTTTGGAATCTACATTAATACTTCAGATCCAATTGCACCAGAATTTGAATGTGCGAAAATAAGTAAATATACAGTATAGCCAATTCAATCGATTTGGAAATTCCCTTTTTATTTTTGGTCAGATGTTGGGAGAAATCAAATGTTATATTCACCTTGAAGGCATTTTGAGGTGAAGTGAGGTCAGAACATGACATTTTTTTAAAGGTTGTTGGATCTTGGCCAATCAGAAAGCACAGAATCATTCAATCATATATTAATGTATATTTTCTTTTGAAATATGAAATCTTATTATAATAAAATGAATGAAAAACAGTTTTGACTGTGATGTTTTGACTGTGACTTCGCTTGTGGGTAAGACCATACTTTGGCAGTGGGCAGTGATGGTTCATTGAATTTCAAGTGTGCCACTGACTTGGATTTACCTATAGTTTCCTGGGCAACTTCACAGCATTGTAAATGCATTTTTGGTATCTAATGCATCTGTACATTGTGGACAAAATCATTGATGTGGAAACAGAATACTTCAGAAAATATTGATTAACTTTTGATGTTGTTGTAGAAGTATCAAAGCTAGGAGTGGAGAAGACACAAGAAAGATTGAATACTCTGAACAGGATACAGGTAATATATATATAGACTGTGCTTCCATCAATTTTGAAATACTGGTTTGTTGATCATGTCGATAGGTAACTATGCTAAAACTGCTCTATTTAAATATATTCGTTTAGGAATATTGTACTTTGTTGATTTCTTGGTCTATTGTACTTTGTTGATTTCTTGGTCTATTGTACTTTGTTGATTTCTTGGTCTATTGTACTTTGTTGATTTCTTGGTCTGAGACAACCACAAGGAAACTCCATTGAAATGGAGTATTCAACAAAATATATCTACATTCACTGAATCTTTTCTCTTTTATTTCTTTTGAAATTGACATTGCATCTATCATACAATGAATGAATGCATGTTTGTTGCAAACTAGTTCGATCCGGTTTTTTAGTACCGTCTGTCTGTGTAGTCATTACCAAATGTGGAGCATCATCAAGGTCAAAGGGTGCATTGGCTATTCCATTTAACGTCACGAATGGGTCAACCATATGATATTTTAGTATCAAAATCTAGTTTATATTTCAAAACAGTGCATAAAATATAGATACAAACAATCAAATGTCTTTCTTTGTTGTTTCATCGGGTAATGAAGGTAGCAATCAATGCAGACAATTTTTACATAACCCGCTTATATAACGGATTATGAATTTTTTCTGCAATGCTAGCCACATGTACCTTCATCACCCAATGAAACAACAAAGAAAGATATTTTATTGTTTAAATCACAGTAATTTGTATATTTGTTTCAGTTTCCATTTCTTTGTAATTTTCTTTAAAAATATTCATTCAGTCCTTTTTAAGCCCTCAAGATTAAACAGGAGGAAGTGTAATAAAGGTCAAGGTCATTCATCTATATTAAATTTGCTACAATTCAATGTGTTCACATTTGTGTGCAAAGTGTTTCATGAAAACATTTTGTTCATTATATATTCTGGTATACACAAGCATTGCAGTCATGTGAATGTGATCTCTGAAGACAACTTTAATGTTCCATTTTATTTGGGCATTGTGGAAATTTCAAAATAAAGACTTTAATTCTTTATGTTTAAGGCATTAAGCTCTTCACATCTTCCACCACTGTGATACAGGATGCTGGTGATGAAGCAGCAACAGCCATCAAACAGAGGCCGCCCAGTGTCAGGAGAAGGAAACTCAGTAGTAGCACTGACAGGTTAGACTAATTGACTACAATTCTCTATAGACCCTCAATTCTCTACAGTATGACTGTGTCACCAACAACCCTCAATTCTCTACAGTATGACTGTGTCACCAACAACCCTCAATTCTCTACAAAATGACTGTGTCACCAACAACCTTCAATTCTCTACAGAATGACTTGTCACCAACAACCCTCAATTCTCTACAGAATGAATGTGTCACCAACGACCCTCAATTCTCTACAGAATGACTTGTCACCAACAACCCTCAATTCTCTACAGAATGACTTGTCACCAACAACCCTCAATTCTCTACAGAATGAATGTGTCACCAACGACCCTCAATTCTCTACAATATTACTGTCACCAACGACCCTCAATTCTCTACAGAATGACTTGTCACCAACAACCCTCAATTCTCTACAATATTACTGTCACCAACGACCCTCAATTCTCTACAGTATGACTGTGTCACCAACAACCCTCAATTCTCTACAATATTACTGTCACCAACAACCCTCAATTCTCTACAATATTACTGTCACCAACGACCCTCAATTCTCTACAGTATGACTTGTGTCACCAACAACCCTCAATTCTCTACAATATTACTGTCACCAACAACCCTCAATTCTCTACAATATTACTGTCACCAACAACCCTCAATTCTCTACAATATTACTGTCACCAATGACCCTCAATTCTCTTCAAAATGACTGTGTCACCAACAACCCTCAATTCTCTACAATATTACTGTCACCATCGACCCTCAATTCTCTACAATATTACTGTCACCAACGACCCTCAATTCTCTACAGAATGACTTGTCACCAACAACCCTCAATTCTCTACAATATTACTGTCACCAACGACCTTCAATTCTCTACAGTATGACTGTGTCACCAACAACCCTCAATTCTCTACAATATTACTGTCACCAACAACCCTCAATTCTCTACAATATTACTGTCACCAATGACCCTCAATTCTCTACAGAATGACTTGTCACCAACAACCCTCAATTCTCTACAATATTACTGTCACCAACGACCCTCAATTCTCTACAGTATGACTTGTTACCAACATCCTACAGCTTAACAACTACGCCTTCAGCTAAACAACTATAGCTACAGCTAAACAACTATACCTACAGCTAAACAACTATACCTACAGCTAAACAACTATACCTACAGCTATACCTACAGCTAAACAACAATACCTACAGCTATACCTACAGCTAAACAACAATACCTACAGCTAAACAGCTATACCTACAGCTAAACAGCTATACCTACAGCTAAACAGCTATACCTACAACTAAACAACTATACCCACAGCTAAACAGCTATACCTACAGCTAAACAACAATACCTACAGCTATACCTACAGCTAAACAACAATACCTACAGCTAAACAGCTATACCTACAGCTAAACAGCTATACCTACAGCTAAACAGCTATACCTACAACTAAACAACTATACCCACAGCTAAACAGCTATACCTACAGCTAAACAACAATACCTACAGCTATACCTACAGCTAAACAACAATACCTACAGCTAAACAGCTATACCTACAGCTAAACAACTATACCTACAGTTAAACAGCTATACCCACAGCTAAACAGCTATACCCACAGCTAAACAACTATACCCACAGCTAAACAACCCACAGCTAAACAACTATACCCACAGCTAAACGGACCACTTTCTAATTTCTGTACAATGTAGCCAATGCATTTTAGAAAATCTATACTGGTGGACACAGTTGCACGACATTAACTAGACATTAACTGTTAGTTAAACTGAACTCATCTTCATGCAACTGGGCCCAGCACATTAAGCAAGCAAACTGCAAGATCAATAATCCCTCTTTGAAAATTGTCAAAATTTATTTGCCATTGTTAGAACTCAGATAAAAAAAATTGCATTTTGCTGTGATTTGATAAAACTTAATGACCTATAAAGAAATTCTAAATTATCAATTGTGTATGATAGTTCTACCAATACATCTATCGTCTAGTACAAAGTATAAAGATGGGGAAATATAAAAACCACACAGGTAACACAATTCATTTCTAACAACCAAATAATATGCATACTCAGGTGACTGTTAAGGCCCATGGACCTCTTGTTTTTCACTATATTAAGGGTGAATCAATATATTGATATATCGAAATGTACCGGTATACGCCTGTCCAACGATATACAATACGGTGTTTCTACGATACGATATAATGTCGGGTTTAAAAATAGCCCTTTTAATAGTCGGGATCGAAGTTCATAATTTAAAAATGGTTTCTAACAGAAACACGATTCCTCAGACTTTAATACCCGCTTTTACATTGTGACATTGAAGATTCCTCAAACTTTAATTGTCATTGTTTTGTTGTGAAATAAAAGATATTAAACCATTTCATTCTTTTTTATTTTGATATTTTACTTCAGAAAATGCTTAACTACATTGTAAATCCAATATATCGAATATCGCATCAGAAAATATTGCATCGTATCGTATCGGAAAATCTTGAGCAATACACACCCCTACACTATATAGCTAAAGAAGTTAGTTACAGTATAGTAAAAAATACTCATGGGAAATATTTGTATACATCAGTTTTTATATGTTCCAGTTCAGATGAAGAGAGCAGACTAGCTGAAGCAGCCATTTCTGTTGAACAGATCATGAAAGATAGCAAAACTCCACATAATGGAACTCTCGAGAAAATTGAAAAGCAAAAAGAGATTGCTACCATGAATAACTCTGGGAGTGCAGAAAATTCAGGAAAGAAACGGAAGAAAAAGAACAAGAAAATGAAGAGTGAATTAAAAGTTTCATAAAATATCAATGTAAATTCCTGACACAGTTTTCATCAGCAAGAAATTCTACAGATGACATGATCGTTTTCATATTTCATATGCCAATAAAGTCATACCATTGTATATATAGAGTGCACAAAACTTACTTAGCTCACCTCGGCGAAGACCATCAATAGATAAAGCTAAGATTCTTAATTAGAGGCCCATGGGCCACATTGCTCATCTGAGTCACCTTGCAGTTGGCCCATATTTAAAGATTTTCCCTACATATTCGCATGTAAAAACTTTTATCCCTATTGTGGCCCCAACTTACTGCAGGAAACCATGATTTTTACAAACTTGAATATGCACCATGTAAGGAAAGCTTTCATGTAAATGTAAACTTTTCTAGAGAAGACTTTTAAAGATTTTCTCTATATATTTGTTTGTAAAACTTTGATCCCCTATAGTGGCCCCACTCTACCCCCGGGGACTATGGTTTTAACAAACTTGAATCTGCGCTATGTCAGGAAGCTTCCATGTAAATGTAAACTTTTCTGGCTCAGTGGTTCTTAAAAGAAGATTTTTCCTATATATTTGTATGTAAAACTTGGATCCCCTATTGTGGCCCCATCCTACTGCTGGGGGCCATGATATGAACAAACTTAAATCTACTTTATACCAGGAAGCTTTCAGGTAAATCTCCACTCTTAATATGGCCTAGTGGTTCTTGAGAAGAAGACTGTTAAAGATTTTACCTATATATTCTCATGTAAAATTTTGATCCCCTATTGTGGCCTCACCCTACCCCGGGGGGTCATGATTTTAACAAACTTGAATCTCCACTATGTCAAGAAGCTTTCGTGTAAATTTCAGCTTTTCTGGCCCAGTGGTTCTTGAGAAGATTTTTAAATGACCCCCTCCTATATTTGCATTATGGTGATTATCTCCCCTTTGAAGGGAGCATAGTGCATCATTTGAAGAAACTTGAATCTCTTTCACCTTAGGATAATTTGAACCAAGTTTAATTGAAATTGGCCCAGTGGTTTTGGAGAAGTCAAAAGTATGAAAAGTTTACAGATGACGGACAATGGATGATCAGAAAAAGTCACTTGAGCTCTCAGCTTAGGTGAGTTAAAAATGCATTGGCTTATGCCACAATATTTTCCTGTTGATATCAAATAAATTTATTTAATGCATTCTCATGATGTTGGTGATCGATTTTCTTTAAATTTATACTTTGGATCCAGACCTTGTTGAATACCACATGGTATCCACTTGTGAAAATCTTCTGTAAATTATACTTCAAGGTGCTGGTCTCCATTTTTCACTGTTTTTATTTCTAATTCAATTGAATCGCTCTATTATTTAATGAATTTAACCTATTTTAATTCATTTAGGGATATGTTCAATAATTTGAAGATTGATCTTAATTTGAAAGGATAGCTTGATAAAATTTCAACACTATTTCACTTATGTGGAGACATAATATCTATGTATTATTCAGTACACAATTTCACTTTTAAACAAAACAGTCACAACAACAACAACCCCCCATGTAATTAATTTTTGTCTGATTTTTACTTCCAAATTTGCCTGCACAGGTTAATGTCTAGTGCCTTGAAAACAATGGTTTGGCAAGTTACTATTTATACATAATTATAACAGTCAAATTATGTGTTAAGAATATTAAGCACACCCTTAAACATCCATACTAATTCTGTCCACATGACAAGGTCATGCTCATTCTTTGTTGGAGCCGATATTGATTCTGTAGCTCCCCCGCGATATCAGCACATCCTACTGTTGGAGCCGATATTAATTCTGTAGGTCCCCCGCGACATCGGCACATCCTACTGTTGGAGCCGATGTTGATTCTGTAGGTCCCCCGCGATATCGACACATCCTACTGTTGGAGCCGATGTTGATTCTGTAGCTCCCCCGCGATATCGGCACATCCTACTATTTAATACCAGCTACAGAAGTGTGTGTATGGGAAGTTCACGTAAACGCAGCAGACTCCAATACAGAATAGGATAGACTCCAGGTAAAAATATGCCGTTAAAGGCACAGTTAACAAAACAGTCATCAGCCATTTTGATTACCCGGACCAAATTAATCCTTTTGCTAGGGCGAGGCCTGGCTTTCTTGTTGAAATTTGGACAGTGATGGAATCACATTAAAAATGTGTAGTATGGATAAACATTTTTTCTTCAAAAAATATACTGCTGGTGGCCAATTAATGGAGTCATCCTTGTTAAGATAATTTTAACTTCAATTGTGATAATCTATGAAGAAAATCAAACTACTATATTTTTCAACCACTTTATTTTAAATTGAATGTTCCAACAAAAGATAGAAGTAAATCTCAATAACATAATATATATATTATATACAAATAAAATTCAAATGGCAAACAGTTGGATAACATTTAATCACAATTATAAACTGTATATACACAACAATGGGAACTCTTCACTCAGTATGGAACATTGGAATGTATCAATAATTGCATATCAAATTTTAACCCTGTCCTGAAAAGTTAATTTGACTACAAATCCACCTTTTCTAAGGCTAATAAAACCTTCTCATTGTAGGGTATGTAATTTGTCTCCTCAATGGCAAGTTAAACAGCAATGTTGCACATTATGATATTGAGGTACAAGCAGGATCTATTTTAGAAATAGATTCCATTTTCGAAAATACATAAAGGTTATGAACTGCAATGCTTCACGTTAAAATCAACATACTACTATATTAATCTGTATTCATACGTGCATTGTTCACAACTGCAATGCATTCATGAGGAATGGTTATCATTACAATTTGTAGAGATATCAGGCAACAAGAGGCCCAAGGGCCACATTGCTCACCTGAGTTACCTTGGCCCATATCTGAAGACTTTCCATATATATTTGCATCTAAAACCTTAGTCCGTATTGTGGCCCCAACCTACCCCTGGAGGCCATGATTTTTACAAACTTGAATCTGCACTATGTCAGGAAGCTTTAATGTAAATCTCAGCTCCTCTGGCCCATTGGTTCTTGAGAGGATGATTTTTTAAAGGTTTTTTCTATTTATTCTCAATTTCCCATGTAAAACTGTGATCCCCTATTGTGGCCCCAATCTACCCCCGGGGGCCATGATTTGAACAAACTTGAATCTGCACTATGTCGAAGCTTTCATGTAAATCTAAGCTCTTCTGGCTCATTGGTTCTTGAGAAGATGATTTTTAAAGATTTTCCCTATATATTTCTATGTAAAACTTTGTTCCCCTATTGTGGCCCCAATCTACCCCCGGGGGCCATGATTTGAACAAACTTGAATCTGCACTATGTCAGGAAGCTTTCATGAAAATTTCAGTTCCTCTGGCCCAGTGGTTCTTGAGAAGAAGATTTTTAAATGACCCCACCCTATTTTTGTGATTATCTCCCCTTTGAAGGGGGCATTGCCCTTCATTTGAACAAACTTGAAAGCCCTTTACCCAAGGATGCTTTAGGCCAAGTTTGGTTATAATTGGCCTTGTGGTTCTTGAGAAGAAGATGAAAATGTGAAAAGTTTACAATGCCGCCAACAGACAAATTTTGAAAAGCTCACTTGAGCCTTCGGCTCAGGTGAGTTAAAAACATTGAAAATGTAAATGTTTGTTAAACACTTGTGGTAGTGAATTCCTCTTTCCACTTCTTATGGATAACACCATACTGTATCAGTCAAAATTTCCTTTCTTCATAAAAAAAATTCTGATGGTTTGTTGACTTAGAAAGAACTTTAAAACTAAATGATGGACGGACAGATGCATAACGCAACAGGCAAAGAACAGCATGTTATGAAGATGCACACTTAGCCATGTCAAACTAGGTTTTCCTAAACTTAAGAGAAACTTCACATTCTTTCAGTGCCTGGTCCTAGACAAACATACCTAAGGCTAAAAAATGCTTCCAAAAAATATATGAATTTCAGAACACTAATACATATCTTCCATCTCGAGAAATTTTTTATCTATGACTCTTTCTAAGAAATTTCAAATTCCTTGTTTAAAGGTTGCTGTTAAATAGAATTTCCTAATTAAAATGCAAGTTTCCATGAACATCTGTCACCCCCAAATACATGTATATCTAAATGCACATATATTCAAACAATGCGCCCATTGGACACATCATTCACCTGAGCAGCAGCATTTTACATAACATTAAATCCTAATTACTATAGTATGGCCCTGTTCTGGGGTCTTGGTGTGAACAAACTTTGATACTCTATACATGAGGATGCTTGCATATCCATTTGACATATTGTTCCCTTGTCGTGGTTCTAGAGAAAAATTCTCTTCTTTATATCCCCATGTAAAACTCTGAAGCTCTGTTAATTCCCCTTTATCTAACGATGTTTCATTTCTATACATCCCTGTGTAAAACTCTGAAGCTCTCTTAAATCCCCTTTACTTAAAGATGTTTTGTGTCAAGTCTGGGTGAAATTGGCCAAGGGGTTTTTAAGAAGAATATGAAAAGACAAACAGATGGATGTTGATCTGCAAAGCATGCTTGATTCTTTGGCTCAGGTGAGGACTTCTCATTTAGTGTAGCTGACAATCACAGATATCTGATATGGATGGAAAGTAGAAGATATGTACAATGGTACTTTGAAATTGAAGAGTTTCAAATTTACCTTATTTGGTTAAAAAATTGCAATTTTAGTAGAAAGTAATCAGGGGAAAAAATCATCCCCTGATAGACTCTAAAGTGCAAACTACAGACATGTTAACCTACTAAGCTGAATGTACGACTTGTCAAAATCATAAATATGACTGGGTATCTGTTTTCAAAATTTAGTACTTTAACATTCATAAAAAAATAATCTATCCTTCATCTACAACTCACAATGTATTTAGAATATTTCTCAATACATATATTTTGGTCAAAACTAAACTAATTACATAACAAGTTTTAAGTGCACATTACTTATCTGGGAACACATGTTCCATTTATCCACACCTGTGGATGAATTTCAATGAGCAGTAAATAGGAACTCTGTATGCATTACCAAACCTGACTTATTATTAACTTACTAACATAAAATAAAATACATGTAAATTGAAAATCTATGATGAGAAAATGAATCACTGTTGCTATCATTGGGAATATGTCATTTCTTAAATCAATGCATTTTAAAACTAGATAAGAACAGTTAAATACCAGATGAGCATCATTAAATTTTATTATGCCAGTACAAGACACAATATGTTACTTGCAATTATGATAAATACTAATGTACCTTACTATGCAATCAGAAGGAATTCTTGCTTCATATTTTGACCCCCATCCCCATTCATGTGGAAATGAGTTAATTAATATACCTAGTTTTAGCCTGCATACATTATATCTCTTTGGGAAAATATTGTTCTCTTTCAAACAAATAAATACAAGTGTGATATTACTGAATTTTCTTTTCACCATTTCTCCCTTGGTGTCTTAGGAAAATATAAACATGCAACATAATGATCAGTTAGAGCAGCAAAGCTTAATATGGGAAAAGCAGAGTCTGGCCAAAAGATGGCTGCCTAGGGAAAAAGCTGTTGGTTGCAGGAAGGTCTAAATCTTCACCACACACATACAGAGAACAAAAACTTAACAATGACATCATAGGTACGAAAAAATAATGGCTATATCCTGGTCCTTGTTGATAGCACTATCTGTGTGAGATTCAATTCACAACACGGTCAAAGAATGTAAGCATCACAACTTGCCGATCATTACAGAGTGAGTGGAACACGGTGAACAGGTGAGTGTAAATATCTCTTACTGAAATCACATTCATGTTGTATTGCACTAAGTCTGAACCTTTTTTGGTGTCATATTTCAAATTTTGGTTGGTACCTGCAAAAGAAGTATGAATGCATTTAATACATGAACTCGGGAATGTAATTATTTACCATGTACATGTATATTGTACAAGTATATTTGAATTATCCGATCTTTTCTTTATTTTTCTGTCTTGATCCAAAACAAGAATTTTTATCTCGCAACAATGTAGCATGGAACACAGTTTTTACTCTTTTCACAAGAGGCCATTAGGCCGGCGTTATCTCACACCCGAGATACATCTGATTTCATAACTCTCTCTACTTCATTGAATTTATCATATGGGGAAGATCACTACAACCATTTAGAAAATTAAGAGCTGTAACCCCAATTCTCTATGGACATAAATAAGAAAGTACAATTTACTGTTAAAAAATTAGTGATTTTGTGAACAATCTTACAAAAGAGGCAAATAGAAAGATAGTTCAGCCAATCAGAGGCCATAACAGACAATTTGAAATTCCAATTACTCCAAAAATTAGCAGTATATCCTACAACTGTAAAAATATCTGTAAAAAAAAATGTGGTGACTATGAATTGTTCTCAGTCAATCAGAAGATATAAAATTTGATTCCTTAAAAAAAAATACAAAATAAATACTTTTTTTCGATCACTACACTGATATTTGTGACAAGTGACTTGATATAAAGTTTCTCGGGAAAGAAAACAAAAATATCAGTAAAACTGATGGATACTCCCTCAACTGTATCTAACCAATGAACTACTTCATATGACGAATGACTTGCACAATGATCAATAACTGTTGGAATGAAGGATGTTTTTTATATACAGGTATATTTGTGATCAATCATGATCAATTTCTGATGAAAGGATTTGGAGATGGGAACTTCTGAGTGACTTGACCTTTCTAAAATGACCTTGAAAGACATTGGTCCACAATTCCTTTACACAACAGCGACTATATGTCCCCACCTCCCCCCAAAATTTTTCAGGGAGCATAAAAATGGCAACCAATTTCTGATAAGGAAAAATGAATTTTACCTATGTTTTGGCTATTAATGTAATTAGTCTGCATGACTTCTTGGTTGTGCAGATAGTTTGCTTCATATTCATAAATTGAACAAGCTTATAATCTATATTGATATCCTCTACAAGTCTTTGAAATGATAGACATGTTTGAACAATACCTCTGAGTAGGAGCCTGACTTGCTTTTGTGTGTTGAAGGATGGCCTTTGATCAGAGCATAGCAGGCAACAGTCACAAACATGACAAACAGAAAGTAGCTGGTGTGCATCAAGTGAAGGTTGATCACTGATCTGTCCTCCTACAGCCAAGAGAAAAGTAAAACACATTCACATCTTTCTTTTTTTTTACACAATTTAGCCTTAAAAGTGGTTGATACATGTGTATGAATACAAAATACCCTTTAGGTTGATATAAAGCTGATTGTCCATCTCATAAGAAAGACAACTATTGTATTGATAGAAAATACTACTGTATACATAATCATGTTTAGGAGAGACTCCTATCAAAGATTGACATTGATTGGTATGCTAAGGTTGATCACCTTCATTTGAATTATACATGCAGTTTGAATTTCTTTTGGAAAATTAGAACAAGTTCATTGGGACACTGCACCTTTAATATATAAAAAATTCCACTAAGAATTTCCTTCTAAAATACATACGTTACTATTTATGCTCTCTTAGTCCAATCTAGATGAAATCTTTTTTCTAATAAGTAGTGCTTACAAGTGTTAAAAGCATGTTCATAGTGGGATCAAGTTTGTACTTCATGGTGACCCTGGGTAGATGTGCACACAGGTTTTCCTCGGAATAACTGCGGGGATAGCCCACCATTCTGGAGCTGTAGTCGCTGACCCCCTCCGTGACACCGACAGTGCTCGTACAGCCCCCAAAATGTCTGTCAAAGAGAAAAATGGAACCAATTCTATCATCATTCTCAAAGATTTATTTGTACATGTTTTTTTTTTTTTGTTTACACCAGAGAAATCGTATGTAGATCAAAAGTGGAGCATATGTACAACAATATTTTGAAGTTGAAAATTTTCAAATTTACTTTATTTTGTCAAAAAATACAGTTTTAGTAGAAGGTAATCTGAAAAAATTTAAAATCCCTGCTGGACTTGAATCTTCAACCTACAGTTCAGCAGTCGGTATTCTAACCTACTGAGTTACTCAGCGAGATATTTAAATGGAAAAGGAAAAGTCAAATATTGCTGATATCGATTTTTTCATCCATGTTTTTAATAATAATAATGATGATTGGTTTTATATAGCGCCTTATCCAGCGTATGCTGCTCAAAGCGCTTTAAAGGAAGTCAGCCATTATGACGATGTAGAGTACTACCTTAAAGCTGACATGAATTCTTAAATAGGTACATATTTCTCAGATTATCCACCATACTTCTTTCAGATTATATTTTTGACACATGTACCAGTACATCTCCAGTTTGTTACGGTGCCACGAGTAGCCTCAGGTAATCAGACCTCCACATTTAATGCACTTTTCAAGGAATAGCATATACATTACTTACAAAAGTATTTATGCATCTGCATTTTGTATGAAGTGGATGTGAATATCATGAATGATATAAATGTTATGCCCTTTGCTTATTCCATTCTATCAATAGATAACTGCACTGCATGGTTGATTGCGCTTTGTTTCTCCAGGGACCTATATATTAGTTTCTCTCTTTGTCACCAGTGGGTCCATCCATACCAATTCACTTGGTCTGATGAATAATGATTTGAATTTATTGTCCACTCAAAGTAATCATTATAGAAAAGAAACTCTACTGTTCTTAAAGGCAGTTCATGTATTGTTTTAACCTCACTATTACAACAATACTACAAGTAACAAAAAGTTGTAGAAAGGGACTTACTGATTGGACAAAATCAATTGTAGTCATCCATGAGCAACTAATAAAATTGCCTCATTAATTATTCATCAAAACAAGCAAATTGCTATGAATGGATATAAAGGTGATCAAGACAAGAACAAGGCACAATCAACCAAGGGTATCGGATGATGAGATAATTGGTAAACAATTTCTCCGTGTTTATATATAATTTTGACGATTGTACTTACATAAACATATATGTGTGTAAAGAAAGGCTTCTCCTTCTAGATCATCCAAAACGTATAGAATGTTTTACAAATTTTCAATATTTTCATACAATTTTGAGCATTGCATGATGCTTTAAAATGTGATTTTACTTGTACATTACTATTGGAGATGTATTACCAAGAACCCCAACGAACTGGTCTATAAAACATTGTGTTGTCACTTGTTTTACCTTCTGCTGGGAAATATTGAAGCGGGTCCCTGAAAATTGATGCAAGTCAGAATCTGAATTTTCTGACAGTTTTTATCAGTGCACACAGCTTCATTCCATTTGATAGGCAACATCATGGACACATTCACACTCATTTTCGAGGCCAAACCTGAAAAGAAAAGAAAAACACTTGAAGGACATTTTCAACTCTGGTTAGATATGAAAGTAAATTTGTAAAATCAATGGATTCATAATACCTGTATAAATGCCTGTTTTATTGACTATGTACTCTGCTGGAAATGGTGACAATTTCGTATATTTCAAATTCTCAGTGCTTACCTCGGAGTCCAAGCTCACTGCCATTAACTGCAGCAAGAAGTGTGGTAACATTGTTTGATATGTTGAAGAAACTATCACTTTGAGAGGGAGTGACCTCAATCAACATGGATATAGATGTGTTTCTGAAAGTTGTAATGCATAGTATTGTAAGTATTAAAACTATTCTCTGAGTGGGAAGTAGCTGCAGCAATAATGTAGCCCTCTCTGACTTTTTTTTTTGGAAGAGGAAATGTCAGAATAAAAAAAATAGGAGAGGGCTACATTATTTCAGCTAAGCAGGAAGCAAAAAAATCTACCAAAATTGTCTAATTCTGGATGTTGGGATCCCTTAAATAATATGTATGTTTATTCAGAAAAACACAAATGCCCCCGATAATGGCCAATTCCAATGATCATGTGTAATATCAAAGCTCTAGCATTTACTGTTCAAAAGTTATTAGCAAGTTTAAACTTTTCAAAAAGTAGGCCAAAAATGGCCAAGGTCACAAGGACAAATATCTTGATACCAGTAGAAAGATTTTGTCACAAGAAATGTTCATGTGCAATATGAAAGTTCTAATATTTACCATTTAGAAGTTATGACCAATGTCAATTTTTTTTAAAGTAGGTCAAACATCACAAGGTCAACAATTCCACGGAAAGGTCTTGTCACAAGGAATACTCACGTGAAATATCAAAGCTCTAGTACTTACTACTCAAAAGTTATTAGCAAGGTTAAAGTTGTCAAAAAGTAGGGCAAACTCCAAGGTTAAGGTCACAGGGTCAAAAATGTTGGTAGCCATGGAAAGGTCTTGTCACAAGGAATGATCAAGTGTAATATCAAAGTTCTAGAGCATTTACTGTTCAAAAGTTATTAGAAAGGTTAAAGTTTTCAAAAAGTAGGTCAAACTCCAAGGTCATGGTCATAGGGTAAAAAAAGTTGGTACCCATGGAAAGGTCTTGTCGCATGGAATACTCGTGTGAAATATCAAAGCTCTAGCACTTACTGTTCAAAGGTTATTAGCAAGGTTAAAGTTTCAGACAGAATGACAGACAGGACAAAAACAATATGCCCCCTGATCTTCGATCTCGGGGGCATAAAAACAATCCTCTTTACAGCATGTGATTAAAAAATTACAAAGACATGGCAACAGTGGCTATAGCAGTATAAAGTCTTCATGATAAATGAGATTGACACTACTTATCAGATTCTGATTGGTTGAAAATTTTGCTGGTACCTGCATCAACCTTGAATATCATTTTTAAGTTTGTAATGTCATACCACGGAATATAGTTTGTAACATTTTTATATGAATAAAGTCTTATTCAAGGTTTTAAAAATCTATTTCGGCAATTAAATGATATAGAAGTACTCTTAACAGTTTTGTCAATTATTGCTCTACCAACCCAAAAATTGAATGGAAAACTTACACAATGTTTTCCATCCAATTTTTTCAGTTGATAGCTTGATCAATCGAATTTTTTTTAAATCTCTCAATACAAAATTTTTTGAGTATAGTCCTAGGAAACACTAATTACATCAATCTGACATTTAGCAATGTCACAAACTACGCCATTGTCTCCGTTCACACTACGTCAATTCGAAGTAGGGTAGGTACTCCTGGATTCGGTAGGCGTGGCTAGCAATGATGGACATTTAGATGATACTTCATATTACTTACACGGTGTATTCATCTTCTAGTCTGGGTGTAGATTTAGGATGTAGAACTGATTCGTGTAATTTTGATAGTGTCTCAGACAATTTGGGTTCTGTAGTTGTAGATATGGTATCTTCAGTACGATTTCCTAAGACACAAAATTCTACTTCTGCAAAATTTTCAAAAAATTTGTTCCATTCCTGAAAAGACAATACAAATATATTGAAGTAAATAGAGGATATTCAATGTTTTGTTGTTGGATATAGAATTTATTTCACAAGTGAGACAGGAATTTTTTTTTATATTTTCACAAGTGCGGAGCACAAGTTAGAACATCAAAAAATCCTCTCACTAGTAAAATAAATTCTCTATCCATTGTTCAATTGTGACGCACGACAGACGCAGACCAATTGCAACAGGCTGTATTGATTCATTGTTTGTACTTTGCCGTTCGTGTACTTGCATTATCCTATCATTCAATTTTATCCGAATTGTTTTCCAATCACATATATATCACGTAAATTAATGCAAATTTTTTTTTTTTAAATCCTTTTCTTCTAACTTTTGATCAATCAAAATCATTCCACTTAGGGGTAAGATCAAAAGTTCAACACCTAAAAAACTAAATTCACAGTTAATCAATCATGTACACCTAATAACTTTTCTACTGTTCATTCACTAATGCAGGTGTATATGTAGTCTTTTAATGTCACTTTGTATATTCAATAAGTTAATATGTTTAAACAAAAACTCATGCAATTGATGTCTGACCACAGAAACTTATGGACGTTTTTACTCTCCTTCCTCTGACTATTTGAATTTAGATTTTTATCTGATATCAATCTTTTGTTCTCGCCCCTTAGTAGTTCTAGTAATTCCACAAATTATCTGCACTTTTAATAATTTCCATGTGTACAATGTGGACCAGGCAATTCTTTGCTCAAAATCATCAACAGAACATGGTCCCTACCCAAAACAATTCTTAAATTGGATCTTCAGTTATTTTGTTACCTTTGTAAGATCTGGATTGGGCAGTTCTTTGACTTTGACTATGTACGCGAGGGTTAGGAGCACCACTGCAAAGGCTCCTAGGCTTATCACAAACAATACCATGGGTGGCTTGTTTTTCACAAAACTCTTCAAATTTTCAAATATAGCACAGTCAAATGCCATTTTAAAGATGTTTTTCAGTCCCTGAAACAGAGATTCCCCAAAAGTTTAGCAAGTTTAAATAGGTATGTCACTATGCCAGGAAAAACAAGTCATTAAGTACTTTGTAACAATGAAATTGTATGAATATGGGGGAGGAGGGTTAAATATTGTGATTGCATAGGATTATACAGTAAAACTTGCTTATAATGAATATGCTTAAAATGAATTCATGCTTACTGGTAATTAATATTTATTCCCCAATAAGAGGAAAATAACAAAAATTGTATTGGATATACGCAGTTTGGTTATAAAGAACTGTTTTTCACTGGCCCTGATCGAGTTTTACTCAACTGTACTTCTTGAATTGTCCTATTCAAGATACAAGTTCCTCCAAACTATTACAGAATTAGATTTTTCTACAACTCCTCATTAATTTTCAGCAGTTGTAGAAGGACTTGCAAGTAATGTGATAACAAACAAGAGCATGCTTAGGAAACATTTTCTCAAATTTACACTAAATTGCAAAAAAAAAACCTATAATATATCAGTGCCTTCAACAATACCCCCTCCCCCCCAACTACTGTTGGAACAAGGTATTGGCTTTATGGAGAAAATACATGTCAGTAAAGTAAGAAAGTTATATTGCTATATCCATATATCACATTCCTTGGACCTGTCATCAGTATACTGGTAGTGTTTTATATCTGTCAGTTGTCAACATACATGTAAATCAATAGTTAGTGGATTTGTCTCCTTTATTTTCTTTTTTCATTGGAGGGGGGGGGGGTCTTTGGTTTATTTTTGACTGGAATTGAGGCTAATGTTTAGTCCAGATTCATTGCCCTACCATTACTGAATCTACAGATTTCTATGTCACAGTATAATACAGGCAACTCCAATTCATTATTTACCTAATACATGTACAATGGATATACACCAATTCAACTTTTAAAGATCTAAGATTGCAAGAAAGATTCAAAATTCATTGCAAGAGCACTGCAAAGTAGAACATCCCCTCACGCTTAGACATAATCATGAACTCAACGTTGAACCTGATTTAACTCTGTTGTGAGGGACTAATAAGCCTACTTATTATTTTTTTAAAAAGAGAGGTAAATTTACTCCAGATTCTCCGATTCATAAGGAACATGTTTCTCATACTAAGATGATAGTAATTAGTTATTGGTGTGAAGGAATGAAGAAACTAATGTCTTAAAGGTAGTAAATGCATTGCATAAATGACAAAGTACTTTCCACAAAATCCACAGCCTAAAGTGTTCAGAAGAATATGTGTCACCTAGCAAGATGCTCAATTGTAAAAGTGTGCTTCCAACCAGACAGGCAAAAAACCAGACGGAAAACCAGACAGGCGGAAAACCAGGCAGAAAACAAATTGATCACGTCTTGTTAGGCGACATGAAATGACCCACCACGAGACATTTTTCAGAAAACCTCCCTATCCGAGATTTATACTTACCTCAATCACCCGCTGAATACAGTAACCTTTCTTTTTGTGGAATTCAACCTTCATTGTGATGAAGACGAACTCCAAACGACATAACTGTTGATTGGTGAGTTGGTCTGTGTATCACAAATGATAAATCATGCAAGTAAAATTTTGAAACATGAAAGTAACAGACATGCAGATATCCGCAAACAGCCTGATCAATGGAGAATGGAACAGCAAAAATTTTTAATCAAAGCAGTCTTAATAGGTAATACAATTATCAAATTCTTATGAAATACTTCTGTTCACAAAGTTTACTGGTAATAAAAAGTTATTTTTCTGAGTATTTTTCTATGTTTATGTGAAGGCTACTAGGTCTGAAGTTTCAAAATTAGTTTCAATAGTACTTATTTAAAAGGACATAATGTTATAGATTTCTAAAAGGAATTTGAAAAAAAAGGGTGATTACAACCTTTTTCAATAACTACTGTATGTATTAGCTAAAAGTTAATTTCGAACCCTGAAAGACAGTATTACATGTATTTAAAAACTGTTTTGAGAAAAAACAACCAAAATAGTCAAAAGAATGGCTTCTTTTATGAATCGCAATAGTAATAATTTTATTCAATAGTGGATTGCCAAGTCATCCCACTACAATTTCCTTATCCCAAGAGATGGTGCTTTAACGAGAATTGCTGCACACTCCCCTACAATACAAACAACCATGACACCTATATTTTGTAATATATAGATTGTTATGTCAAGTTAGAAGGTTAGTGCTTTCTATCAAGAAATAAAATGCATTGAATAAGCATAGGTTTATTCCCAACAAAAACATTGGTAAATCTTAATATATATAAATATATAGTAATACAGTCAAATTTCATTATCTTGAACTCGATGGGACTGAGAAAAAACTTCAAGATATCCAAGGATTCGAGATATTGAGGGTAAAATCCTTAAAGAATAAGTGGTTGGGACTTCTGAATCACTTTGACATATCCATGGTATTCAAGATACTGAAGTTGAACTGTATAAATATATATTTGATTTACCAAAAAGTGTTGTGCCATTCATACATTTGTGTGCATGTGTATTTTATAAGCAACAGATTATCAAAACTTTAAAACATGCTGCAATGCATCTTCTACCATATTCAAAGCATATGAATTCTTCAATAATGTATTTACTGTGTCCTTATGAACAAATATAGAGCTCATTTAAACATGACATGCTGTACAGATCTAGAGAGACTGTGATCCTACTGATGACGCTGCTACATTGTCTTGTATAACATGATATTATCTGTTTCGATCGGAAATTCTGGACAATAATTCTGTTTCATCTACTTGATCCAGATTGCTTGTTGTAATAAATCTGCACAGCATTTAGCATTGTCAGAACAAACCACATGACTGTACAACAAAAATTATATAAGCATGAAATCATGGGAGTTAGAAAAATTTGTGATGAGCAATGGGATGCTGACATTAAATGCAGGAAACTGTTAGTGGAAACGTTTTATTCAAATCATTGTCTCTGTGAATATGACGCAAACATCACATAATAAAAGCACATTCTTGTCACATGTTATACCATCAATTGTCATCAAGCAGCAATTCAAGCCTTCATGCACATTTCAAATCACTTGATTTATTCAACATAGTGGGGCAAGTGCCACTCTTGTCAGAATCAAGTGTACTAAACAATCTAGATGATTAAGAGGCTTAGGTAGAATGTTTATCTCTTAAAACAAGAAATGTTTCAGAAACATGTATGCCCTCCGTGGTGCAAAATTGAAAAGGGTTATACACAGTCATGTACATAATGTTAGTTGTATTAAACTTGCTGCCAATTAATTTTGTCGTGAAATTCACGGAAACAAATCGAACTGCTTTGATAAAGGTATTCAAATATTCATTTAGTCCTACACGGTACACCCCTCCTTCCCTCCAATGAATTCTTCAGGTCCATAAAATGACCAAAATTCCTGCCAGTTACCAAAATTACTGCTGAAAAGACCAAAATTACCTGCGATGAGGTCAAACTTACCTCAGAATATGTTATATGCCATCTACCTGGTAGTCACAAATGAAATTTCATGGATTGGTTATGATTTCAAGGAGTTGTGGTCAGAAAAATATCTTGTACTGGTAGTCAACTATAAACATGATGAATAGCGAGTAGCGATATTGATTATCTTACATTACATTTCTATAACTTTATATGGAAAGTTTCCTGATCCTTGTAAATGGTGTTGTATAAAGACAAGACAAATACTTGTATAATTATAACACTTTAGTGTATAAATCAATGAAATGAATGAAACATTAGGCATATGACGTATATCAATGTTTGATATACAAAGTACCAATGGATAATCATCTATTACTGTAATAGAAAAGTTTGACAAAATGAACATATTTTTATCAAACAAGTGTATAGAATAAGAATATTACAATAGATTATCATTAATGGTAAATTCAAATTCACAGAGGCAACTGCAATAAACTTTTAAAGAATGGCTATGGAATGAAATATGAGATACTCAATATCGCTAAACATAATTCTGTTACAAAAGTCGGCTTTTATTATCAGGTAGTTTTCTGACACAACTCCTTCAATTTGTGACCAGTCTTTATTAAATTTCATATGTGACTAGATGAACATAAACTGACGTAGTATTGCATCTTGCAAGACATTTAAATTATTTAATTACCAAAATCACATACTCATGTGTCCATTTTGTGGGTAAAAAGTGTTTGAAGTCATTAAATACTGGTGTTATAATTGAAATATGGGGCAATTTTCATCGAATCAAATTTTTGGTGACAGACAAAATGACAGCTAATGCCCCTTTAAGAAATAAATCTCATTTTTGAAAATACACAAGAACATGAACAGTGATGCTTCACGCAAGCACACTTCTAATCCAAGATTCCTCCGACTCTAAGCCCTGCTTTCATATTGTGACATATGCAGAGGATTAATCATTATTCTCCCCTGCACATATCACAATATAAAAGCAGGGGTAAGAGTCAAACTCAAAGGAATCTTGGATTAGCACACTTCATGAAACATACAGTATCTTCAAAATTGAAATTCTTATCAGTCTATGCGAAAGACATCGGACCGTCGGACCTGACCGATGTGCAGTGCCTCAGGTCCGATGCATCATTTTTTACACCGGACCAGAATGTCCGATGTCTTAATGTCTGGTTTTGAGCTTTACTATCTTGATGAAGAGTTTGTTATAAGTAAAAAAAACAATAGCACACATCCAAATACGTAAATGAATTGATTAAAACCGCATGGACTGTCTAAAGTATTATACGGGAGGGATTCCTGGTATAGTATTACTAGTATAATAAATAAGATTCCCTTGGTTTTGCATTTTCACGTGTTTCACTTTTTTACATTATGTTTTTCGGTCTGACAAAATTTGGTTCGGTCCGGTGTGTTCATTGATTACACTGGACCGAATGTCCTGTGTGGTCCAAAAACTTTCGCATATACTGTCTTATATTTACATTCTACCTTCATTTCTATCAAAATTAATTAATGTACTATATTTTTCAAGGTTCATACGCGCATTCGTCATAACTACAACGCATTCATGAGAAAATGTGGTCATCGTTACAATTTGTATCTGTAGTCTTTAAAACATTGGAAAATGGAAATATAAATATAAAATAGTGAAGACGAACTACGGACGCGAACGACATAGGGAGATAAAATTCTGAGGCAATTTTGTTCGACAAAATATCTTCATAACATCAATAAATACTGTTCATTAATAATGGAGTGCGAGTCTGCGAACTGCAAGATTGACTGCAACAGGAAATTAGAAACAAAATTACTCTAGACTTTTTATCATACCTACCTTTTGAGTTGGAATTTTGTTACATAATTCTCTAACTTATGTAAATATGAGTTTTGATCATTTTCAATAATTATTGCGCTTAACTTAGTCGCTACTCCCAACAGTTCAACGTAACGTGTCGAACTCAGCCATGACAGGTGTGTAATTTTAAAATATTTCGGAGCGGAAGTTTTATTTTCGGCTTTCAGTGGGAAATAATTTGTAACGGATCGGGTAGGTAGACTACGAAAGCCCATTGAGTTCACTCATTTTCGTAGCTGAAAAAACAAATAATTTTTCGCGTTATAACGCGAAACAACACGTAACTTTCGTGCTATACCGCGCGTAACTTTCGCGTTATAATGCGAAGAAACTTTCGCGAATTAACGCGTAACTTTTGCGTTATAACGCGAAAAAATCTCTGTAATTATAGTTTTGCAAAAATAGGAACCCACGATTAATACAATGAACGAGGTCTAGCGTTTATGCATTTATAAGTAATCTTAAAGTAAAGAACTATATGCGCATGCTAACACGCAGGCCTACGTTTTATTCACGCACATTTCAGAATTTTTTGGTATATATATGCTATTAAAGTTTTATTGAATGCAAAGTAGAATTCATATTTGTAATTGAGTAATACCAGTGTTGCTTAGCTAACAGCAGCTTTTAATAAGGGGGTATAAATTTTCGTCTATTGAAATCAAGCCTTAAAATGTCACAGAATTTCAAAGAACTATCAACCACTAAATCTCTGAATTTGTTATGTTATTGAGTAAACTATGCTTAATCTACATTTGCTTTTGATTCATTTGATAACCCAAAAAACCCTCAGAATGTCTCTAGAAAGCACTTGGTGACTTAAGTTATAAAGTGAGAACAACAGCATTTTTTATTTAGCCCAGAAATTTCTTGTTGAAAGTAAACGGTTCTGAGCCTACCTCTGAAAGCTGTTCTACTATATCTACATGTAATACTGTCATACTGTATATAAAATATACTCATGTGCCCCAAGGTTGTAATAAGTGGAAAACCTGTGTTTATTCCTCATTATTTATAAGGCATAACTCTACAATTGTTATTTCAACTTTGTCTATAGTTTATATTCATTTGATTTGTATTGACACTTATCATACATATAAACGTGTGTTATTTTTTCTCCCAATACTCAATTCCAGCTTTTCTCTCATATTCTTATTTCTTTTTGCATGTATTGTAATAATCAGTATACGACTTATTTTACTTAGAACTTTCATTCACCTCTTACTTGTAGGATATTTAGAGCGAGATTAATATAAGCCTTTTGGCTTGTTTCTCAATTTATTTCATGTATAAGACACTGTTTGTAAACATTATCGAATTATTTACGAATAACTATTGTTTAAACTAAGTTATTCCAATATTAGATGGATCCACACTTTTCATACTTTTTATGGAGTAGCAGTAAATCGTGGTCTCTTGTTTAGAAAAATGTAAACGATAAAAGAAGCAATAATTTCTTCCACTCTCGTAGAAATAAATGACAAGCATCTTTTGATTAATTGAATTACCTTTATTAGGAAAACTCACATTTTATCCAAAAACCCTTAAAATTTGCGTCATTTTATTAATTTCACCTTATTAAAATTGACAGAAAATAGTAAAAATTGCTACATAGGAGACATATTTCAAGGCCTATAAAATCTGTAAAAATCAGGAGATTTTAGGGGGCTTCGCCCACAAGTCCCCACCATGCACTGGCGGCCCCCAGATCCCCTGCCTCATAAAGTTGCGGCCCCTAACCACAAATCCTGAATCACCCCCTGTTATGTCCCTTGGTTGTCATCTTTTGGAAAAACCAATATAATAATTATTCTCACACTAACCTTTGTAACCACCTGTTTTATAATTTTGTCATTTGATATGCTTTTGGTTTGGTTTTAACATACTACATGTATATTGTCTAGAAAGACCTCTTTTATGTGACAATTAATAACACAAGAATTAAAGATGAGTGTTTAGTATAAGGACACGCCTATATTTATTTACCCACTGACTTTTCTTATTTCCTAACGAAACAATGAATAAGATGATCTTCTTAAAGCAGTCAAATTATATCAAGAGATATGCATATACAAACTTACAAAATACAGCTAGACAAGTTTATCGTTATTTTTCTTCATTGTAATGAACAAATTATTTCATGCTAATGTTTTTTTATATTGAGCGCATTCAATCCATAAATTATTGCTTAAAAGCAAAATCTACGCTTTATAACATAAATGTTACGCATTTATTCGCGAAAGTTTCGCGTTAATTCGCGAAAGTTACGCGTTATAACGCGAAAGCTACGCGTTTATAAGCGAAAGTTTCGCGTTGTACATAACGCAGGTTTTCTTTTCAGATACGAAAATGAGCTCAATGGGCTTTCATAGTACACAAACGTTTGGGAGTGTTTCAACCTGACATAAAAAATATTACAAGATAAAGTATACACTTATAGGAAATGGAATTCTGCTAATTACATGTCAGCACTCCTCTGTAAGAAAGGGGAAGATATAATGAACAGCGACCATCCCCATAACTCCTATAAGGAATACAAAATAGAGAGTTGGGCAAACACGGGTCCCTGGATATACCAGAGGGGGGATCAGGTACCTAGGAATAACCATCCCCTGTCGACCGGTTTTACCCGTCGTGAGCCCTATATCTTATCAGATAAACGGAGTAATCCGTAGTAAAATCAGTGTACCAAGAACGGCCTAACAATCGGTATGAAACACGTCAAATAGCATTTAACCCAATGATATGCTGTATTGGCAAACTAGATCATAATACGACCATAGAATTTGCGAAATGTTGCTTTAAACGAGACAATTGTACCCCCTGTACACAACATCAACTTGTTTGTCAGTAGCCTGCCTCGATTTAAAAACTGATCATACGCAGAATAAGCTACTGCGTATCGAATCAATTGAGAGATGTAAACACCAAATGATACGACGTGCAAATGGAATATAGCTACGTAAATACATTGTATGGAAAGTTGACAATGGAGAAGCTGAAATCATAAAGTAGAGTTGTTAGTTTGTCCCTTTATAATTAAATTTATTTTCAATAAAATATCTAAGTACCAAGCAGATGTGGAGGACTCTGTGGTGTCTTTTATTTCGGGTTCACTGGGATATATATCGAATCGACATAAAAATGAAAATAGTTATTGTTAATAGATAAAACGTGTCAATATATAAAAATGTCGCATGAAAGGTCACAGCAAGAGATGTTTTCTTCTCGTGTAGAAGCCTTTGAATAGACGCTGCTTCATAAGAATATAAAAACAGGTCAGCTAACAAAGGAGCACAATTCGTGCCCATAGGAATTCCAACAGACTGTTGGAAGACCTGATCACAAAAGACTACGGAAATATTGTCAACGAGGAACTCCAACATATTTTTAATTTCAACTTCAGTGTATCTTGTGCGTGGAATCAAGGTGGTGTTTAAAAAATTAATTTTTGAATGATTGATCACTAGATACGAACATTTTCTTTTTCCATTTTTTGTTGAAGAACCAACTGTGATATCAAAAAGTCTAGTTTTTGACGTCGGCTCGTTCGATATTAAAAACAGTCACATGTTTTGATGTTGTTGATTTGAGAAAAGTTTAGCGATTTAAAATTTAATAAAAGTTCGTTTAAAGTTTCTCAATCACAGCTGTTGATATTTTCGTGAGGAACAAAAATAGGGGCTTGGTAGAACATTGACTGAATCAAGCAACGTATCATGTCTGTAGGGGTTTTTGTGAAGTTTGGAAATCCAGTATGCCTATGCTCTTTTATTCTTTATACCCCACTCCTAGTGCTCGTCTGCCCGGCAGTTCCAGTGGCGGGTTCCAGTACCGACAGGCCGGGCGTACGCCTCCCTCTCACAAAATATTATGAAATATATATGCCCAAAACACTCAAATATGTCAATCTCATGTTGTCCGATTAACGCTGTACAGTTATAGGAGGCTTACAATCTGACTAAAGTACAGACCTATATTACTATATATATAATAATATAGGTCTGTACTTTAGTCAGGTTGAGGAGGCTTAGCTCCCTAGGCCCCTGCCATGGCTTCGCTCTGTGCCCACTGAGGCTTAAAGACAGCCACATATTCCTAACTTTTTTACTGCGCCCCTTCTGAAACTGGATCCGCCACTGGTCTCCAACATTCTTCAGATGTTTCGACCTTGGACCAATCACCATTCCATCCTCCAGTTGATGGGTGAGCAGTGGTTGCCATTCCGCTATACCTGATGGATCCCGGCTAGCAGTTTAGATCGTCTCGACGGTGCCACTAATTACATGTTCTCTCTGCTGCTCCTCTAGAGCTCTGTCTTTTCAGCACCGTCTCACTCGCTCTTGGACTACATATCACGTATACTGGTTGTAATGGGAATCCTCTACACCCGACCTCAATCGGGAATAGCCAAAACATCGTTCGACTGATGAGTGACGAACACCGCGTTTAGCTGAAGACTGATTTTTGGCTCACCTGAGCTGAAAGCTCAAATGAGCCGTTCTGATCACCTGTTGTCCGTCGTTTGTCAGTAAAGTTTTTACATTTTCGACTTCTTCTCCAGAACCGCAGTGCCAATTTCAACTAAACTTGGCAAGAAGCATAATTGGGTGAAGGGCTTTCAATTTTGTTCAAATGGAGGGCAGGAGAGATAGTCACAAAACTGCAAAAATAGGGTAGGGTCAATTAAAAATCTTTTTGCTAAGACGCACGGGACCAGAAGAGCTGAACTTTACATGAAAGCTTCATGACATAGTGCAGATTCAAATTTGTTCAAATCATCGTCCCCGAGGGTAGGGTGGGGCCACAATAGGGGATCAAAGTTTCACACGTGAATACATGTATATGGGGAAAATATTTGAAAATCTTCTCAAGAACCACTGGGCCAGGAAAGTACAAATTCACATGAAAGCCTTTTGACATAGTGTACTATTGAAGTTTGTTAAAATCATGGCCCACAATAGGGGATCAAAGTTTTACATACAAATATATAGGGAAAATCCTTATAAATCTTCTTCTCAAGAACCATTGGGCCAAAAGAGTTTACTTTTACATGAAAGCTTCCTGACATAGTGCGAATTCAAGTTTGTGAACGTCAACCCCCCCCCAGGGGGTCACAATTTTAAATACAAATATATAGTGAAAATCTTGTGTTTTAAAATCCTATCAAGAAACACTGAGCCAGAAAAGTGTACATTTACATGAAAGCTTTCTGCCACAGTGCTGATTCAAGTTTGTAAAAATCACGGTCCCTGGGGTTGGTTGGGGCTACAATAGGGATCAAAGGGTTACATGCGAATATATATAGAAACTATTTTATAGTCCATAGTATAGGTGAGCGACGTGGCCCATGGGCCTCTTGTTTGTCTAAGCTCCACACTCAACTTCAAGTCTAACCCTCTATCCAGCATTTATGAATGTCTGCCTTACTGCTCTCATGTTAGCTGTTGCATCATCTTGCCTTACACACTGAATCTGCCTCTGCTTTACTTCCATGGATATAAGTTCTCTTTCGTTTCCACCTCCAGCATCAGTCATCCACTACAGGACTCTATCATGCCGCCATCAGCATCTCGACCGGGTTATCTGGCATTCTCATAGAATATGTACCATCATCCCTCTCTTTCCACACAATATTTGCACCATGGGTCTTTAGGGGCAGATCCAGGAATTGCGGTTACAGTGGGCGCCACTTTATGAGGCAGGGGGTCTGGAGCTCATGGGTTTTACAGATTTAATTAGGGTTGGAAATATGTCTCCTATTTAAGTCATTTGTACTAGTTTCTATCATTTTTAATAAGGTGAAATTAGTAAAATGACGGAAATTTTAAGGGTTTTTGGAAAAAATTAAGTTCTCCCAATAAAGTAATTCAAGAAATCAAAAGAATTTGTCATTTATTTTTCCGGAAGTGGAAGAAATTAATGCTTCTTTTATCGTTAAGTACATCTTCCTACACAAGATACCACAATTTACCTTAAATTGAAAACTTTAGGGGGGGGGGGGGGGTTGCGCCCCTCCCCCTTAAATCCGCCACTGGTCTTCACTTATTCCAAGTTTTGCAATAGATAGGATCGTGACATGCTCTGTCCCCATAAGAAATCTTCCCTCCACAAATCTGACCACCATACAGTTAACTCACGGTCAGGTAGGCTCCACTGACTTCATCCAAACCCAATGCTTCCCTAGCTCGGTTGTCCCGGTCTTGCTCTTCTTTGGCTTGTGCACCTTGATTACTTCTGTTTGAACCTTATTTGCGCCTTTTACCACTGCTGGTTCGAAGTGTGTCATAGCCACACCTTGTCTTCCGGAATATCATTTATGCAATTTAATTAAAATTTTCATTCATTTCAATTTTAAACCTGCTATAACAAGTTAATAAAAAATCCTTAACATGTTTACGAATCCCTTTTAGAATGGGAGACGATTGAGAGAAAAAAAATGGTGAGGGTTTAAAAACTATTGCACCAAAGACCCCAGACTTGTTTGAAAAACTTACGTGAAGATTCAAGTTTGTTGAAAACATGAACTCCAGGGCCAGTGTGGGGACTGGGGTTCAAATTATTACATAGGGTGCCACAATATAATGGTGGTTTTTTTTAAACGCTTTATTTATTGAACATGATGAGATTGCAAACAAATATATGCTAATAAACAATGTGTATAGGAATTCTTCTTACGAACAGCACCGGAACCTGTCAGGTGAAAAAAATTGTGAGTTACAAACGTCATCAAGCAGGTTCAAGTTTGTTCACAACATGATCCCCCGGGCCACAATAGGGGTTTAGAGTTAAATAGAAACATTCTTTAAAAATTACAGGTATCATAGATCACTTGTCAAATTGATATGGAAACATTTTCATGTACAATAGATTCAAGTTTGTCCACATCGCGATCCTAGCAAGTTTTACACAGAAATATATTATTATGTAAAAATTTTCTTCTTGATATCCACAAGGGCACAATTTGTCAAATTTTTGCAAACACCCAGCAGTGTAGATTTAAGTTCGTTCACATCATGACCCACAATATATAATGGTTCAACGTTTTTGTTTTGTATTTTTGAAAAGATTTGTCCATCATATATCGCTAAAGATATGAAAAATATATAAAAATATATTTTTAATATCCAAAAGGTATTATAATTTGCCCGGTGTCGAGTTTGGCAACAATTACTTACCACGTGTTTCCCTTATATGGATATGATCACGTGGGTTTTCCTTTTTACCTTTCCACAACAATTATTGCCAGGACAACGCCCACTGATTACAATGTCGATGTTTGTAAATTACATACTAATTTTAAACTGATTTCTAGAAATAACGTAACATATTAGCATATATTAAATAAATATTACATCGTCTGAATACATTTTTTACAATCGAACAGGTGCAATTGCAGGGTTTATATTCCGAGTAATAATCAAAACAAAGCATGTGATTTTCTAACGTGGCGTCTTGATGACGTCAAAATTGGAAAATCTGATTGGTCAATTAATGACAGGTGTCACTCAAAAACCACGTGGTGCATTGATATTTTCCTAGCGTTGAGTGTTTTGGTCGGGCCGCGCCATCTTCCTTGAATGTGCGTTGTTTTACGTTTCCTTGGACGAAAATTGCAGTCCGACACGTTTTACATTCAGCAAAGGATATACTTATTTCCTCTGCTTCTTAAAACTTCAAATCGAGAAGTGAAATGAGTCTGGATACTTTGCTAGAAGCTGCTGAATTTCTGGAATGGCGTAACCAGTCCAAAACACGTGGTATGTTGCGCACATGGCAAAATTTCTGATAAAATTAAGTTGTAATTTGTCAATTGTAGAAGCTTAAATGCATTGTATAAGTTTCTAGCAATACTGCTTTTGTCAATTTGTGTACTTTGTTCGAGTATTAGTCGTTAAAATACCTCCTCAAATGCTCAAAATTTGTACACAAAATCGTTGTACATGGTTTGGTCTCGCTTTCATTTTTACCTCATTTGCATATGTATGAACACGCCATGAAATGCTATTTTACATCCCCTGCAGTTGATGAATCTGCATGTCGAGTATCCTCAGCAAACGGATCCGACACATCACAAGATTCATACAGTTCTGCAAAAATCATCTACATGGATCCAGACGACGCAACGTTACGGCGGCGTGCTGGAGGGTAAGGGGTTGAAAATGTAAACAGACTTGACCTTGATGTATCACCCACGTGCTTGATGACGAAACAGTCGATATGTCCATTACACAGCATACATGTAGGAAGTGACATCGCAACACATCTGTCATGCACGATAAGCAAAACAAGGGATCTCATTTCACAAATTAATTCCAATATGCTTGCACTGTTTGAAAAAGACATGTATTTTTATTAAACCAGTGGATTTTAATGCAGCGTCTATAATACACTGTATACCATATTGTGTATACATGTATATTCCCCTCAGGAACCTTTGAACCTGCATGCACAAATGTAGATAACTTTGACAGATATTTTTTAAAACTAAAAAGTTAGAAAGATTAAATTCTTTTTCTAGAAAATGATGGTCTACAAATTTAGAAATTTTCTGTTAAAAATTAAAAAAGTTGGAACTGTTTTTGAGAGCACACACAATGATTTTGATGAAGATGATTAACATTTCAGAGCTGGGACCAGAGAGGTACACAATAAATTAGAAAAAAACAGGTGAATATACATACAGTTTTATTTTGATTTGTCATCTTTGTCCATTCATATGATATTGATTTCATGTTTTGTCAGCTGATGGTCATACCATGTGCATAAGCATTATTAATTCATTATTAAGAAATGTTAGGTATGCAAGTGCATCTTAAATATTAAGGAAAATTATGCACAGTGTCATGTGCATTTGACTTTCACTATAGTCATTTATGTATGACCATATATTGATACATGCAAAATTGAAAGGACATGAATTTTTTTTTCCAAACTAAGAATAGTTACATACAGTGACTAAAATGATTTATCTGGCATAAACCAGGTGTGTTCTTTATTCAACAATCAAGGGCCCTCTAGAAGCTTGAGAATATATATATGCTATAACATTTTGGAACAAAACTTTAAAGTTTTCTTGAGTTTTATGAATGTACAATACCTTATTAATGACTTATATGATAAGCAATATATTGGATATGTGCATATCATTGTAGGAGGGCACACCTGAAAGAATGCTTCGATATTTTAAAGAAACAAATTCCAATCTTAGAGGATAAAAGAACATCAAATCTTTGCATTCTGCGTGGCTCTATACGATATATTCAGGTAATTTATGCAGAATAAACAAAGTAACTTGGTGACATTCTGAAATTGATATAATGATAATAGGTTTTGTAAATTTATTAGTATAGAATTAAAACTTGTATCAACATTGGTACGGTTTTTGGTGAATGTGTGAATTTGGTAGACATTCAGTGATTATCTATATTTAGCAACGAGGGAGGGGGCGGAGCTAAAACTAAGTACAGTATGTAGGTCAACCTGGCAACCAGGCTTTAAAATCCAGTACATGGTAAATTTTGATTGGTTCATCATATATAAACACCAACACGTGAGATATGCCTTACAAACTAAAGAAAGATAATTCAGGGTGAAAAAACTGTAAACTTGATGATCATGCATTTTAAAGAAAAAACTTCTTTTGTTTATTAATTTCCATTTGGTATTTTAGGCAGTAAAAAGGAAGGAAAAAGAATATGAACTAGAAATGCAAAGATTAGCTAGGGAAAAGATTACGCTTCAAGAGAGAATACAACGTTTAAAGTTAGAACTAGCTAGGATGAATATTGAGGTGGATCTGAACCAGTGGGTTACACTTCCGGATGAGCAAGACACCAATTCCACGTCGACAGCTACAGGTGATCAGATTACCTTCATTTCAGACTGAATTTATACCTGTGCCACAAAGCTTGGCCAAGTTCAAGTGTAGCAAATTTGACCATTATTAATGACATTGACCTTTATCAGTCACATTCCTTTGACCCTTTTAACCTAAAACAATGTTGCAACTGTCAGATCTTTGTGAGAGTAGACTATTGGTTGATACAAAGAAATGTTGAAAATTTCAGCTCTTGAAATTATTTACTGTCAATGGTAGACAGTATGTTGGATTGTTTGATATTGTTTAACATCCCTCTCGAGAACATTTTACTCATATGGAGACCTCACCATTGCCGGTGAAGGGCTGCAAAATTTAGGCCTGTGCTCAGTGCTTACGGCCTTTGAGCAGGAAGGGATCTTCAAAACTTTTTTACTCAGCGAAAGGAGCGAGAATGTAATTTTTTCATGAAATCACACTGTAAGTCATCCTAAATTTGTGATGTCATAATGGCAATCTTAGAAGGGAGTCACAGTACCAGTAATTGGAATTGCCCTTATTAAATAGGCCCAAATTGGTGGCATAGAATATTGATTTTGATTGGTTGCTGAAATTTTACATTCCTTCAAGAACTTTCACTCATATAGAGATGTCACCAGCTTATACTAGGGTACCTTAGTCCTTAGATAATAGTTTCATCAAAAAAATAATTGTGCATAGCAACCACCCCCACCCACCCACCCCCCCCCCCCCCCCCACCCCCCCAACCCAAAAAAACCCAGTTGCTACGGTTTTAACAACTTGGGTCTGTTGCAGCCTGGGATTAAACCAAGAATGAGATCTTGTGCACAAATCTAGCCTTCTGCTGACTAAACTACTGTGGTGGTTATCCTCACTACAATTTATTCAACTAGATACATTTCTTAAAAACAACCGTCTTTTAGATATCTTCATCTTAAAATATCAAAAAGAAAATAGGAAGATTCTAATTGTGATGTGATGAGGATATGTAATTTATAAAACTGTTATCATATGCTTTCTTTCAGAGCAAGGAAGTCCAATTTGTAGTGACGATGATGATGATGTTGATGAAGTCACAAGTCCACATAAGTCATACTTGGGTAAGTTAACATTGTAAAAACCAGATGGAAACTTAGAGACTATGCAGCGTACTGCTTTGTTTACTTACATTCCCTGCCCATCCCATGTGGGGTACCTTGGTAGCACTCTCACTTCTAACCGCTGGGACCCGAGTTCGATGCCTGTGATTGGCAGTGGTAGTATTAAACTGGTACCCTGTTGACCTCGCTTCTCTCATGTGCAACAGGTAAGCACCAATTTTTGACAGCCAGGATTTGGGCTGTATCGTTATCTCACGCGCATAACAAGAGTTCAATTCAAAACAACAACCACGCTAACTTTGACGTCACAGTCGACTACACTACGTTACGAATACAGTGAAGTAGGCCTATGAAGCGCGAAACTTCGTAACGTAGCACAGTAGACTTTGACGTCATAACTAGACTACAACAACTCTACCATTCGGAATCTCTCTAGTGAGACAACTGACCAATGAAATTGGCTCATTTGGGCTAACCAAAGTACCGCTTACCCGTTGTTTGTGTGTAGCACCAATCAGCGGGGTACCAGTTTATGGTAGTATGTGAGGGGGTATGGCAGTCGCCCGCTAGTACATGTGGGTTTCCTCTGGGTACTCCGGTTTCCTCCAACATAAATGACCCCCTAGCGCAAACATCCGTGCATCAAAGGACCCCATTGGAAATAACCTTTTGAGCTTTCATCGTTTATTAGTCCCCTACCAACGAAGTTGAAGGGAACTATAGGTTTGCACTCCATCCGTCAGTCCAGTTTTCTGCACTTTTTTCTCTGTTCTTGCAGATATTCATTTTATATTTGGTATGTTGCTTTGCCATAACAAGTTTCAGATTAAGTTTTAATTTGGTCCGGGTCCGATGATTTTTCACTTAGTTATGGCCCTTGGACTTGGAAAAATAGCACGAATTATCGGTTTTCTGGACTTTTTTTGGTTGTGCTTGTAGATATTCATTTGATATTTGGTACATTGCTTTTCCATAACAAGTTACAGATCAAGTTCGAATTTCGTATCGGTCTGTTGATTTTTCATTAAGTTATGGCCCTTGGACTTAGAAAAATATCATGAATTATCAGTTTTCCGGACATTTTTGGTTGTGCTTGGCACTGCTTGCAGATATTCATTTGATATTAGGTACATTGCTTTGCCATAACAAATTACAGATCAAGTTCGAATTTCATCTCGATGCGTTGATTTTCCATTAAGTTATGGCCCTTGGACTTAAAAAATAGCATGAATTGTTAGTTTACATCCAAGTTTCTGATCTCTGTACATAAGAATACTACACTCATTAAAACTTCTAGCATAGTAATACAACAATATATAAGTAAATTATTCATGATCACCTACATGTCACAGTTTATTGACTTGGTTAAAGACCTAAACCTAATTATAAATTTGTCTTTTTCCTGGTCTAGTCTCTACTCGAATAGTAGTTGATTTCAAACCATTCCTATCTTGGTTCCCCAATTTTCCCTTTTACCATAACTTACATAAATAATGAACTTTGAATATTGTTGTGGTACAGTGATTTTTGCAACCAGTAGGGGACTATGTATTGTCATTCAGTACTCTCAGAATGCTTGTTTATGTTGATGTATACTTCAGTTTATGTATGTCTGACATCATTTTAAAAAGGGTGGCAACATAAAACATTTTTGGGGTTGTTGATTACCCCCCCCCCCCCCCCCCCCTTTCCTTCAAAGAAGAGGGGCATATTGGTTTGCACCTGTCGGTCGGTCGGTAGACCACATGTTGTCCGCTCAATATCTTGAGAACCATTCACTTGATGATAATGATATTTATACCCCCCGCAACAAGTTGTGGGGGGGGGGAATACTGGAATCAGGTTGTCCGCCTGTCCGTCCGTCCGTCTGTAGACGCAATGGTTTCCGGACTCTAAAGCATTATCCTTTCCACCTACCGTCACCATATCATATATATGGACTACCCATGGGATGAAGATGTTCCCTATCGATTTTGGGGTCAAAAGGTCAAAGGTCAAGCGCACTGGACATGGAAGTAGCAATATGGTTTCCGGGCTCTAAAGCGTTATCCTTTCCACCTACAGTCACCATATCATACATATGGACTACCCATGGGATGAAGATGTTCCCTATCGATTTTGGGGTCAAAAGGTCAAAGGTCACGTGCACTGGACATCGAAGTAGCAATATGGTTTCCGGGCTCTAAAGCGTTATCCTTTCCACCTACAGTCACCATATCATACATATGGACTACCCATGGGATGAAGATGTTCCCTATCGATTTTGGGGTCAAAAGGTCAAAGGTCACGTGCACTGGACATAGAAGTAGCAATATGGTTCGGTTTGTCATGCCATTTGTTTTTTACACTCAGAAAAGAGGTAGTTTATACCTATTACCAACACCCTTTGGGAGATTGGGGTAAGCGGGGGGTATTCTTAGTGAGCATTGCTCACAGTACCTCTTGTTCATATGTGGGTTGGTTATGAGTAGAAGAGGACCCCTATTGTTTTTCAGGTCAAAAGTTAGGACATAGGAATATGATGTCCACTCAATATCTTGAGAACCCTTTGCTTGAAAGACATCAAACTTGGCACACTGGTACATTCTAAGGAGTAGATGACCCCTATTGATTTTGAGGTCATATGGTCAAAAGTCAAGGGTCAAACTGGGCATAGGAATATACTGACCATTCAATGTCTAGAGAACCCTTTGCTTGACTGACATCAAACTTGGTACACCAGTACATTTTCAGAAGAAGATGACCCCTATTGATTTTGAGGTCATGCGGTCAAAGGTCAAGGGTAAAAAAATGGTCATAGTAATATAATGTCCGCTCAATATCTTGAGAACCCTTTGCTTGACAGACATCAAACTTGGTACACTGGTACGTCTTCAGGAGAAGATGACCCTATTGATTTTGAGGTCATGTGGTCAAAGGTCAAGGGTCAAAATGGTCATAGTAATATAATGTCCGCTCATTATCTTGAGAACCCTTTGCTTGACAGACATCAAACTTAGTACACTGGTGTATATTCAAGAGAAGATGACTCCTATTGATTTTGAGGTCACATGGTCAAAGGTCAAGGGTCAAACTGGACATATAATAGATTGTCTACTCAATATCTTGATAACCCTTTTGCTTGACAGACATCAAACTTAGTACACTGGTACATCTTCAGGAGAAGATGACCCATATTGATTTTGAGGTCAAAAGTCAATAGTTGAACTGGACATAGTAATATATTGTCTCCTATATTTTAGGAATTATTTGCTTGATTGACACCAAACTTGGTACACTGGTACAGCACAAGGAGTAGATGACCCCTATTGATTTTTAGGTCACATGGTCAATTCACTCTTGACGTAGGAAGATATTGTCTGCTCAATATTTTGAATTGATGATACTACTATCAATTAAATGATGTGTGTGTATAACCCTTTTCAATTTTGCACCAATTGGGGGGGGGGGGGGGGGGGGGGGGGTGTGCATATGTGTTTTACAAACATCTCTTGTACTTAAGTTGAAGTTGATACAGTTTTTATAGTTTGATCTCATAATAAGACAAAGTTACATGAGGATGGATCTACCTTATGGTTATGTGGTTTGATTGCTAGTGGTCAGATAGCTCAGTAGGTAGAGCACCTGACTAGAGAATTCAGGGGGTCTGGGTTCAAACCCTGGTCTGTTCTGTTGCATTTTCTCCCTTTCTGTTACATTTTGGTGCTGTAGACTGGAAATGACAGGTGAAAATGCCTGTAAGGGGGTAAAGATCCTGGGTTGATGTCTTCCAAGTGTGAAGAGATTTAAGGAGAAAGGAAGGTTGTGGCTAACCGAGTTTGATCGCTGGGGGCCAGATAGCTCAGTTAGTAGAGCACCTGACTGGAGATTCAGGGTGCCTGGTTTTGAGTTCTGGTCTCATCTCTTGCATTTTCTTCTTTCCTGTTAAAGTTACCAAAAAGTTGCAGCTGAATTTGACACTTGTGTCAATAAGTTTTCTTGTTAACTACATTGGTATAGTATGTTATATAAGGGTGGGGGGGTGGGGGGGGGGGTGTCAGGATGGGGCTACAAGAAGGATTTAAAGTTGCACATAGGAATTACAAAACCACAGTGATACTTTTTTTCCCTCAAGTCAATATGTAAGCATTGTTATATAGTGTAGAGTGAAATTTGTTTACACCATGACACCCTGGCCCAAAGTTGTGCACAAAGGAGGACGATTTGGATTTACCATAATAATACTTGTGATGAAATGCAATAGATCAGGTCAGCAGTGTTTCTCATGGGTCTATTGTTTTAATATCTCCCTCTTTGATGACGCTCCATTTGAACAAACCTGACTCTGCTTTACAAATAACCCTTTGGGTTTTTGGTAAGTATGGTTGATATTAGCTCAGTGGTTCTTCAGAAGAAGTCTGAAATGTGAAAAGTTTACAAACCACTTATAGAGAGACAGAGACAAACTTGATCAGAAAAACGTGCTTGAAGTTTCAATTCATATAAGCTTAATCTTGTCAGGAACAATGATAGTAGAATGCAAGAATCTCCATGTAGTGTGCGTTCAAATCGGTTCAAATCATGTTTCTTGGGCCTTGGACAAAGCCACAATAAAGGTTTAATATTAGGCCAATTCAACTTAATTAGTAGACTATCATCCAGGGTCAGCAAAAAGTATGGGGCGGGTGGGAGGATTTTATTTTTCTACCATATCCAAAGCATTGTTTTTACAGTCAGAGCACTAATTATTTAGAGATCCCATTCAGCTTTTGATCATAGTCATCGTAGTTAACGAGGAGTTGATAATTTGCATCTTTGTACCTACCATGGTGTGTTGATTACAGTAAAATAAGCGATAGTTTAATTGTTTAATTTTATTTTTATAACATCAGCTATTTGATTGATTTTAAGTTTCAACAAAGGAAATATCGAGTCAGTTAAGACTTTAATGCTACAAAATCTCGTGCTTTGCTGAAATGAACAGGCTTGTCCGGGTTGATATTTTCACTGAAGATTCTCATTGAAGATTACCGCGATGTAGACCTCATCTCAAAAAGTTTGCAAATTATTGTGCGTTGTTTAGAATTCATTATTTCTGCAAAAATATTAAGTGAAAATTAACACTATTAGTATAAAATAAAGATTACCGCTTGGTCAAAATTTTTGCTGCGTATTATACACCCGAAGTGCGTTTTTTCACCAACTTTTAGGCTCAAAGTGGGGGGTGCGTATTATACACCACTGCGTATTATATTCGGCAAAATACGGTAATTTTTATTTTCTGAGGAAAATATTAAAGACAAACGAGGTTTTTTTTCCAACAGATCCGCATCATTTAATGGCAAATGGATACCAATCTATGCTATTTTCATACACTAATTCCAGGTTAAGCTTTAATTTAAGGATATATATATATATACAGGGTTTGACACCAAGGCACGTCCGACCGACCGAGTCTACTAGATGATAGTTCTGGTCGGGTAAATTGTCGATTTACTAGTCCGACTGGTCGTGTTGATAAAATAAACAAGAAACTTTACTATAAACAATAAGATATTTTATTCTTAACTAAGAAAATCACTGTGAAGAGTTAACAAGCAACTTTGAACCGCGTGATGACATAATCTCTATTTTTAGTTCTAATAACTAGTCGCTGTCGGAAGTGATGTTTTACGAAATTTACTCAATGTTAATGTGTTTAAAGTTATGTTGCGGATAAATAGATATAAACTGAATTTATTTTCATTTGAAAAAAAACCCAGTTTATTTTAATTGAAGATAAGAAAGCGTCTATAAAATTAATAAATTACATTGTAAACAGCCATTTTTCGGTGTTGACACGTGTGCGGAAATGTCTCTATATTCAAATACGACTTTTCGTCCTCAAGGAAAGATGTCCCGAGAGATTCAGAAAAAAAAAGGAATAGGTTGGGAAGAAACAAAGCAGGGCTTATGAAATAGAAATTTTAAAAAAATCGGTTGAGGGCATTTTATTCTAATAAATTGACGAAAAAATTTCTGTGCCGGGTAGAATTTAAAGAAACAGAAAATGCGTTTGAAAATAAAAACATCAAATTGAATAACGAGACTAAAGATTTTTTCGAGACAATTAAATACGTTTTAGTTGAAACTTAATGTTTGTCATTTTAATTAAGTATCTAAATATGGAGAAACAATCAATGGGTTTTTTTTCTGGAAAGTTGGTCAGGGCTAGTGGATGTAAGGTCAGGTCTAGTAAAAATCATTTGAAGTAGCCCGACTGGTCTAGTGCTCAAAAAAGTAAATGTCAAACCCTGATATATGAATTTTTATTTCAAGAACCACAAAGATGTCTTAAAATGATGATATGGAAGTGTCCTCGTATGTAAATTCCAT